>NW_026057585.1:59668173-59690673 GCF_023721935.1 Panthera uncia
CCCCCTCCCTGACCGCTTCCTCCGCCCCCTCCACCCCACCGTAACAAAAAATACCCGGCCACCATCCCCCCCCCCCCCCCCCCCCCCCCCCCCCCGGGCAGCCCTGAGCTCTTGAGAACTGGGAAATGAGGGTTGGGTTTCCAGCACCAGTAGTCAAAACAACGAAAGCAAAAACCCCTTCCTGCACCCTCCTACTCCACCCCTGACACACACACCAGAAAAACAAAACCACTTTAGCAACAGCCAGGCCCAGGTTCAAACCCTGATCCTTCAACTTACTGCCTATGTGACCACGTTACAGGGCAGGTTATGGGATTTCTCTAAGCCTCAGTTTCCTCGCCATTTAGGTGAGAATAATTGCCCTTCCCAAGGGTGTGGTAGGATTTAATGTAAGAATGTATCCATATGCGATAATGTCAGCCCCCCAACAGGTGCTCCACGATAGCAGCTCCCTTTCTGGCCTCCACCACCCCTCCCTACAAGCTTTGGTACTCTTTGTCCTCTTTGGGAGCCTTAGGCGAAGTTAAGTAGCCATCTCAGGGGCGGGGTTGGGCCAAGGCGGTTAGTAACTTACTAAGGGAGATTACGCAGTCCAGCCCAGCCGGAGCATTAGGTACTCACAGGCGCCCTGCCACCACCTCCCCTCCCTCCCCCTCCCTGTTCCTCAGCCGCTCCCCCGTGCCTCCTGCCTGGGGCACAAAGTGAACTCCTCTGTAGAGTGACTGTTGGGCCAGCCTGGGGGAGAACCACTAGCTATGAAGGGCCAGTTGGTGGGTCTTTGGACAGGGAGGACCCCTTCCCTGCGGCAGGTGCGGGGTGCCCTGCAAAGTTCCGCGGCGGATGGAGGCGGGTCTGCGCCCAGCCTGGGGCCGGGAAGCTCCAACCCCTAGAGAGGGAGGAGCTGCTGCCCTGGTGGGGCAGGTCGGGGGAGCCTGGGCCCAGGTGTGTCCGGGGCTCTGGGAAGGGATTGCTCCCTGGCGGACGCCGGCAAATTAAAGCAGTCTTGGCCCCAGGATACCGCTCTGGGAAGCCGCGTTCGTCTCCCGAAGGATCCGTCGATTCTTCGGAGGAAGGCCATGGAAGGGGTAAGGCTTGCCGGCTTTCTCTGTGTTCTTTCTAGTGCCCGCCAACAGACAGCGGTGGGAAAGGGCTGTTTCTGCCTCCCGGGGAGAAGTAAACGTGTGGTGCTAGTGCGGTTCCAGAGGACTCACAGGGGCCCTGCCCCCCGGGGCAGGGGGGACAAAAGGAGGGCGTGTACTGGGTGCTCTGCATCGCCTCCCCGACTCTCCGAGGGTGAGGGGACCAGAGGCTCTCCGGATGGTGGCACAAGGGGTCCTAGCTCACACCCCGCCAGCTGGGTTTCTCACCTCTTCCCCCAGCCTGGGTGTACCTGCCTGTTGGCCTTTCTCTGTTTGTTTGCCCTTGTGGACCCGGCCGGGCCCCTGATGATTAGTGGGCTTCCTGGTCAGAGGGCAGGAACTGCCTGGTGTGCTGCTGTGGCTTGTGGCTTCATTGTGGGCTCTGTTCCTTATTAGCTCTGTGGTCTGGGGCAAGTGAGTTCATCCTCCTGAGCCCCCCGGGTTCCTCGTTCATAAAATAGGATTACTAGGAGAATCACTGGATTGTGAGATGGTTGGAGGTATTTATTAAACTAGAGACGACCTGTGGGCGAGTGCCGAGCCCACAGCCCAGGTGGACTTCCTCTCCTCGCAGGTGCTGTTTGCAGGCCTGCAGAATCGCTCAGCTCACTGACCTCTCTTTCCTTCTCCCGTTCTCGACTCCCTTCTTTCCCCCCTCTTCAAAGTCAGCTTCTTTCCAAGGGGGACAGGGAGCTGTTTTGCTATAGATGTTCCTTACACATTTGGAGTCAAGTCGTTTCCTCCTGTGAATCCTGTGGCTTCCCTCCCACGGGTTTGGTTTTAAATGGGGAGAGAGGACCCTTTTCAAAGCTGTCACCTGTCAGAAAAAGCTCCCTTTTGTCCCGCCCTGGCATGAGACTGTCTCTCTGGCTGAGCAGTCCAGCTAGCTGAGTTTGGAACAGAGTGAGCAAGGGCACGCTGCTACTCCATCTCCCTTCTGAATTCTCTCTCCCTCTAACCTGTGGCCCAGCAACTTTCCAGAAGCTCTTCCTCGATGGAAGAAAGTCAGGCTGAATACATGTGCTGTGGTCGTAAGAAAAAGAAACGCTCGTCTCTTTTGCCCTCCCTCCTCTACCAAGACATTGCATGGCACCCACTGTTTGAATTTATCTACTTGGACAACACCGTGAGGTCGATGCCTTTTACCCCTTTGTTTATATATATACATGTTTATATCCATACATGTATATATATGGAGAGAGAGAGAGGGGGGATGAAACTGATGGTCAGAATGTCACTTGCTCAGTGTCCTACATCTGGTCAGTAGCAGAGCTGGAGCACGGATACAAATAGTGCCAGCTGTAAGCCAGGTATCTCTAGCAAGGATAACAAGAAAACAAGCAGAACGTTAGGCAATTTAGAAAAAAAAAAAAAGCAAACACAAAGGGCACTTTAGCTAATGTGGTTATGCAACTTTTTCTGTTCATGTAAGGGGGAAAAAATCAGAGAAATATGGGTCCCTTCTCCTCTTAGAGGATTTTGTTTTATTTTTAACAAGTCAACAAAATATTCGTCACTTCAGTCTGTTTGTCCTGGGCACCTGTGCTGTGTTTCGAGGGCCCATTTAAGCTGTTGCAGGTGCAGCAATGAGCCAGCCAAAAATGCTGCCTTTATAAAACCTACTCTAGTGGAGAAAACATATACTGTATATTTATGACATTATACAATATATATTATATATAATACTATACCTTATATAGAATGTATAATAAATACTATGTAATAACAATTATAACATACATAGATATGTTATACGCATATATTAGGTTGGATCACAGTGGTTCCAATGTAGAAACACAAAGCGGGGAAGAGTATAGGGATGTCGAGGCAGCAGGTGAGCCTATTTTAAACGGGATAGTTTCAAGAGCAGCTTCCACAGGTGATACTTGAACAGAAACCTGAAGGAAGTGAGGAAGTTGGCCCTGTGGATATCTTAGGGGAAAATATTCCAGAGAGAGAGAATAGTGAATGCAAAGGCCCTGCGGCAGAAGCTTTTCTGGTGTGTTCAGGAGTAGCAAACTGTCCAGAATGGCTGGTGTCGAGAAAGCCGAGCGTGGTCAGATCATTGCAGGGCCTTGGAACTTCAGATTTTCCTCTCAGAGGGAGGGAGATCCGAGTGGCATAATAGAATGATCCAGCTTAAGTTTTGTTTTGTTTTTTTAAATGTTTATGTTGAGAGAGAGAGAGAGGGAGGGAGAGAGAGAGAATCCCAAGCAGGCTCCAACATGGGGTTCAGTCCTACGGCCCTGGGATTATAACTGAGCCCTGAACAAGAGTAGGAGGCTCAACCGACTGAGCCACCCAAGTGCCCCCAGCCTACATTTTAAAAGGATCACCTGGGGGCGCCTGGGTGGCGCAGTCGGTTAAGCGTCCGACTTCAGCCAGGTCACGATCTCGCGGTCCGTGAGTTCGAGCCCCGCGTCAGGCTCTGGGCTGATGGCTCGGAGCCTGGAGCCTGTTTCCGATTCTGTGTCTCCCTCTCTCTCTGCCCCTCCCCCGTTCATGCTCTGTCTCTCTCTGTTCCAAAAATAAATTAAAAAAAAAAAAAACGTTAAAAGGATCACCTGGCTACTGTTTTGAAAATAGATGATGGATCAAGAGTGCAAGCACAGACTCTGGCTCACCAAGCAAGAGGGCATGGTGCTTCAGGCCAGGGTGTTAGTAATGGTGGCTAGAAATGCTCAGATTCTGGATACATCATAAGAGTCGAGTCAGAAGGATTTGTGGGGCGTGGGGGGTGGGAATGAATCATCTGTGACTCCAAGGTGTGAAGCCTGAGCACCTGGGAGAACTTGAATGAGGTGATTTAAGATTAAACAGGTTTTCAAGGAGATCAGGCATCAGTTTTAACCCTTCAGAAGGTTGTAGGATGCAGAGAAATAATTTATTGTTTTAGGGCACTCAGTTTTGGAGTGGTTTCTTCTGCATCAATAGATACCTGAACAAGTAGAGGTGCCTGAGTGGCTAAGTTGGTTAAGCATCTGACTCTGGATCTCAGGTTATCCCACAGTTTGTGGGATTGAGCCCGCAATGGACATCATGCTGACAGCAGGGAACCTGCTTGGGATTCTCTCTCTCTCCCTCTCTCTGCCCCTCCCCTGCTCCTGCACTCTCTCTCAAAATAAGTAAATAAACGTTTTTTAAAAATAGATACCTGAACAATTAGATATCCTTCACTGTTTTGGCTGTACTAAATGTATCCCCCCCCCAAAAAAAAAGAAGGCTCAAGGGAATTCTATAAGAATATATTTTGTTACATAGTTTAGGCCCCCAGACAGAAAGGTTGAGGAGTCTTTTTCCAAACCTATAGTGAGGTTATACCTCAGTGTACTCCCTCAACCAGGTAAGTTTGCATTTAGTCACACAGTTTTGGCAAAAGAGAATCCTAGCATTTTTGAGCTGGGAATGCTTTTCAGTTGGGATGCTTACAAAATAGTATTTGAGTTTTGATGAATGAGCATTGGAGTTGTAATTGACAGACCAGTATTGATGTTTACTTCTGCTTAATAGTCAAGTGATTTGAGCAAGTTCTTGAAACAAAATGTAGGAGTTGGGAGATTGCTCAAAGACCAAGAGGTCAAACAACTCCCATTTTAAAGATGGGGAAACTTGGGGCCCACTGGGGAAAAGTGGCAAGACATTTTTAATTCTCAAGTTAGCTAACATACAGTATAGTCTTGGCTTCAGGAGTAGATTCCTGTGATTCACCACTAACCAATAACATCCAGTGCTCATCCCAACAAGTGCCTTCTTCAATGCCCATCACCCATTCTCTGTGTTTAAGAGTTTCTTATGGTTTGCCTCCCTCTCTGTTTTTATCTTATTTTTCCTTCCCTTCCCCTATGATCATCCGTTAAGTTTCTCAAACTATACATATGAGTGAAGTCATATGGGATTTGTCTTTCTCTGACTGACATATCTTATTTAACATAATCCCTTCCAGTTCTATCCACGTTGTTGCAAATGGCAAGATTTCATTCTTTTTCATCGCGGGGTAGTATTCATGTGTGTGTGTGTGTGTGTATACACACACACACACACACACACACACACCACATCTTCTTTATCCATTCATCGGTTGACATTTGGGCTCTTTCCATAATTTGGCTAACAATTTCAAAGAGTTTTTACTTATAGTGCTATAAGCATTGGGGTGCGTGTGCCCCTTGGAATCAGCATTTTTGTATCCTTTGAATAAATTGTTAGTAGTGTTATTGCTAGATCATAGGGCAGTTCTATTTTTAATTTTTTTGAGGAACCTCCATACTGTTTTCCAGAGTGGCTGCACCAGTTTGCATTCTTACCAACAGGGCAAAAGGGTTCCCCTTTCTCCGCATCCTCGCCGACATCTGTTGTTTGCTGAGTTGTTAATTTTAGCCACTCTGATAGGTGTGATGTGGTATCTCATCGTGGTTTTGATTTGTATTTCCCTGATGATGAGTGATGTTGAGCATCCTTTCATGGGTCTGTTTGGCAACACATCTTGTAGCGACTTCCTTACCGTGCCACACATACAGTGGATGCTCCGTGACTGTTCTTGTTAATTTTGATAGTAAACCTGGAGACAGCAGATCACTAGGCCCTACTCTTTGATTATCTGATAGGTAGTTACCAAACATCTTCTGTGAGCCAGGTCCTCTCATAGAATTTCTCGCCTGTCTATTCTAGATGCCATCTAGTTACTTGGTCTTGCAGGGGAGAATGTCAAGACAATTTGGGTATTAAATGAAAAACAGAGGGATGAAGAAAGCTCTAAGTTTTGATGGGAAGCACTGAGAATGGGTGCCTAACCCAGGTTGGGGTTCATCCCTGGCTCCTTAGAAGAACTAGTGGGAGAGGGGTGGGGTGGAGAAGGGGAGGGAGGAAGAGACAGGGAGACAGAGAAAGAACATGGCCAGAATCAAATTCCAAGAGGGTCAGATATTGAAGGACTGACTAGCATATGCACTTGATCCTGTTAAGCCAAGAGCACTGCATAGGACTTCACCTCCAAAATGGGGAAAGTGAACTAAATGTCCCCCAAAGTCTTGTCATGCTTTGATACTCTTAGACTGCAGGAGTTTCCCAAAGTCACAGGTGGCTTATTTTTTTTTTAATTTTTTTAATGTTTATTGATTTTTGAGAGCCATAGAGAGATAGAGAAACTTCGTGCACGAGTGGGAGAGGGTGAGAGAGAGAGGGACACACAGAATCCAAAGCAGGCTCCAGGCTCTGAGCTGCCAGTGCAGAGCCTGATGTGGGGCTCTAACTCGTGAATCATGAGATCATGATCTGAGCTGAAGTTGGATGCTTCAGCAACTGAGCCACCCAGGTGCCCCTACCAGTGGCTTATTTTTGACTGAACTGAGTCTAGAACCCAGGTTCTGAATGCCTTTAAAACCACTTAGCAAGCCCTCAAGGACAATTCCAAAGGGTTTTTATTTTTTTGATGTTTTTTTCCTGAACGACACGGTTTTTTAATGAGTAGTAACTCAACAAGACAGGGTACACGTTTATAAAGAAAAAAAAAAAAAAAAGTGGACCAGCCAGTGGAGGAGGATGGTGTTGGAAAGGACCGGCTGTTGAGAGCTTGTTCCTGGGAGAGCAGTGTGAGCTGAGGATTAAGATCTGATTGCTGGGGTGAGGTTTCTTACGAGTCCCAGAAGAATTTCTGAGGAGGGGAAAAGGGAAGATGACTCAGGTATTGACAGTTCTGAAAGACTGGCCGCATCTCTCCTGTCTTTGCAAAGAGCTAGTGCCCCGTTGCCTTGAACTGTGTTGTCGAGTCCTCGATGGTAAGGAGCCGAGTGACCGGCTCACCTGCAGGGCTGACCTTGTGCCGGCTGGTGTGATCCCATGTCCCAGACCCCAGGAGTTCGTGACCCTCACATCAAGTCCAGTCCTCCCTGTTCCAGAGTGTGTACCCTCAGTTCTCCGCTGGAGATGGTTCTAACGGGCGAATCCGATCACATCCCTCCCCTGCTGAGTCCTCCTCCGGGCTTCCCCACTCTCTGTCAAGTAGAGCCCGAGACCTTGAGCCTGGCTGACAAAGCCGGGGTGTTCCGGTACCTGCCCTGTGAGCTCCATTCCAGCCTCCTGGTGCTCCAGTCTGGTGTTTTCCACGTGCACACTCTTCCCTCCAGAATGCTCATGGCCACTTCCTCTAAGACTCAGCTCAGGGGTGCCTGGGTGGCGTGGTCTGTTGAGCGTCCGACTCTTGATTTTGGTTCAGGCCATGACTTCTTTCACGTTGGGCTCTGTGCTGACAGCATGGCGTCTGCTCGTGCTTTTCTCTCTCTCCCTTTCTCTCTGCCCCTCCCCCTCCCTCAAAAGAAATCAAATTAAAAACAAAACAAACCAAAAGACTCAGCTCAGCTGCCACCTCCCCGAGAAGCCTTCCTAGCCCTTTAGTCACAAATGGTCTCTTCTCACCTTGCAAGACCTCAGCCCTTTGAACAGACCCAGGCCCGGACTGGGAGATCCCGGAGAGCGGGGACTAGGTGCTGCTCATGGGGGTGACACAGCCTGGTGCCTGAAAGCAGGGACTCTGAGGCAGCCTGACTGGTTCCACTCCGTGCTCTATCATTTCCTAACTGTTCAGCCTTGAACCAGTGACTTAACCTCTTTGTGCCCCCAGTTACCTCATTTGTAAAGGGACATCATGGTCCTACTGACTTCTTGGCCTCCAGGCAGGGTTTAAATAAGTGAATACACATAAAGAGCTTGAACAGCTCAAAAGGCAGGTAATTCTACACACTAAAGTAGCAACAAGCTGTAATAATACATGAACTGCTCTGCCTTGAATTGTGTGCGATCCTCTCAAAAGCCGTATGTGGAAGGCCTAGCCCCTACTACCTCAGAAGGTGACCTTATTTTGGAGGTAGGGTCTTTACAGAGGTCAGGTTGTTAGGGCGAGGCCTCATCCAATACAGCCGCTGTCCTGATATATAGGAGGAGTGGAAACAGAGACCCGGAGTGAAGGCAGAGTGAAGGGAAGCCATGGAGAGAGGCCTGGGATGGGCCCTTCCCTCAGCCCTTGCAAGGAACCCTTACAAGGACCCCTGGATCTCAGCCTTCAGTCTCCCAACACTGTGAAGCAATCAGTTTCTGTTGTTCCAGCCGCGTGGTCTGGTGTGCCTTGTATGGCAGCCCCACCAAGCCCCTACATGGACCTTATCAATAAATTAAGAGAGTTAATGTGGATACTGGGTGACCTGCCCCCATCGGTCTGGGCCTTGTCTTTCACCATGTTGTTATCCTGACCCCTCTAAACACAGCTGTGCCTAGCTCTTCTGAGAAGCATTCTGAGAAGTCCTTTTTTACCAACCGGGCATGGGAAATGGACGGAAGTGACCCGGGGACCACGGTCCCTGTTCCTCCCTGACCACTGACTTTGTGGATTTGGTTTTTCTCACCTGTAGAAATCTCAAAGAGCAGTCTCTTGGGGTGATTTATAAAGATGGATCCTAACATTCTTTTGGCACATACCAAATACAAAGAAGTTACAAAGTAAGGTGCTTCAGAAACGATAATTAAGCAATTTTGTACCCTGATACTGGAAAAAGTCAGTTTTATTGCCTGTGCTTCACTGTCACTATTTTCACCTTCCCTGTGTCACAGAAAAGGCAGAGTCAGAAATCAAACTCCTATTTGACCACTCTTAACCTGGTTCCAGTTTGTCGTGATCACAGGGAGTGGTGTATCAGAGGTTTTTTAAAGATTTTTTAACGAGAAGACTTGAATTTAAGTCTGGTCCTTCCGTCCCCTTGTTAGGTGGCCTTGAACAAGTCCCTGATCTTCTCTGGGGTTCAGCGTTCCTGTTTCTAAATGTGTCCAGTAATATTTATTTGATATTTTGTCCGTGAGAATGACATAGAATAAAATATTTGCTAGTACCATTGAAAATAAAATCCTGTACAGATATTCATAGCTGTTGATTCCAGCAAAATTTCCCAACCCAAAATTCGAGCAGAGAGGACCTGAGAATTCAGACCACCTTTGGAGTCCTGCCTCCCCCACCTTTTGTGAACCAGCCATTAGCTCGTCTCACAGATCAGCATGTGATCTTAAGAAAATCATAGTTGAGGGGTTTTGGGTTTTTTTTTTTAACAATTCGAAGTCCATATGTAAAAACAGAGCAGCATTACTTAAACATTTAAAGGATCAACACAGAAGTGCGGTCTTCCACGCCCTGAAAAAGGTGCCCATAGGTCTCCTGTCTTTCTCACCGTGCTGTTTCTGAGCACACGCACAGGAGTCTTGTCTCCAGGTTATGCTATGCAGGAGAGAGCACTGCATCGGGAGTCTGCAGACCTCCTCCTAAATTTAGTCCCTGCCACTCATGCCTGCGTGCCCTTTGGCAAATATTCCATCTCTGAGACTGGGTCTCTATCTCACTTGGTGATTAGGAAGTAATGAATGAGGTGACCTATCGGGAAAAACACCTAGCATCAAACGTGTCCCTGCGACCTTGGTCTCATGTGCCAGGTAGTCCCTTGTGAGCTCAGCAGTGGAGACCTTGAAAGCATTTGGGATGTTTCTGCCTCATTCTGACTCTGTGTCATGAGCAAAGGACTTTAATCCCTGGTTCTGTAATTCTCCAAAACAAAGAGAACAAACAGGGTTGCTGGAGGGGTGTTGAGTTGGGTGGGGGTGGGGAGAGGGTAGATGGGCTAAATGGGCAATAGGCATGAAGGAGGGCACTTGGTGGGATGAGCACTGGGGGTTATATGGAAATGATGAATCACTGGGTTCTCCTGAAACCATTATTACGCTCTATGTTAACTAACTTGGATTTCATTAAAATGAAACAAACAAAAAGCAAAAATAAATTGCTCGTAGACATGTTCACCAACTCTGTGCTCTTAATTCCCCTTGATGCCCACCGCAGTGTCATGCTGAGTGACTGCTTTGTTGAACTAAGGTCCCTAAAAGGAAGAAAGTATCCGTGAAGGACCCACTCTGCCAGTCCCTGCACCTAGATGTGTTGTTTCATTTAAACCTCACAAGTGACCTGCAAGAGAAATTATCCCCATTTGAGACAAAGAAACAAGTTCTTTAAGGTTGCATGATTTCCTCATTGTTATTAACAGCAGCTAACACTGAGCACCTATGTATGTTAGGCATGATCCTAAGTTTTTTATATGTATCAACTTTACAGCTGCTCTAGAGAAAGCACTGCCTTGGAGAGAGACAGAGAGGTTGTGTAACTTGCTGAAGGACACACAGCCAGTTGGTGGTGATGTTAGGAGTCAAACCCAGAGCTGGAGTGTTCAAGGGCACTCTCTGCAAGAGTTTGTCTTCCCCTAGAAACTCCTGGATAGTGGTATCCTCCTACAGAAAGTACAGAGTTAGCATAAAAAGGAGATGCCTTCTTACACACCAAAGCCATGAAATGCAAGGACACCATTTCCCTGAGTTTCTGCTTGGAAAACTATGAAACCACACACAGGTGGAGTGACATAGAACATTTGTACTGTCCCTCAAGCCTCTCCTTCAGAAAAGACCTCCCTTTAAGGCGTGCATTCACAATGGAAACCAGTGATAACTCTCCCAGCAGAAAAGCAGAGCTTGGTAACATCCTTCATCTAAAAGGTTGTTCCAAAATATAGCTACAACTGTTAGAATACGTCCCAGTTAACTCCTTAAACTACCTACAGGTCAAGGTGTTTCTCTTTACTTCAGGGGGGTATAAACCTCCCATAGCTTTCGTAGTGCTGAAGACCTATCTGTTGACTTCTAACTTTGCAAGACTGGCCTAGGAAAGCATATTCAAATTCTAGACTCCCTGTTGGGAAGGTTTACTGGTAAAACCCTGTGATCCACTGCAATCCAGGAATGCAGTGTGGACCTGGGGGCTGTGAGGGCTGAGAAGGAATCTCAGTTATTGCCTTTCTTGGCCACCAGCATGGGGTGAGAGAAAGCCATATCCACACAGGAAGCTGTGTAGTATAGGTTAGGTGGGTGGATGAGGCTTCCAGAAATTCAAGTTCAAACTCCACCCCCTTCAGGGCATTAACTCTAAACATCAAGTCTCTGGTCTGAAATCATAGAGTAATAGCATGTGGGGATAACTTATCAAGGTCGTTCAAAGATTTACATAAAATGCCTTTTTCTCATTCACTTCTTCCTCTGAGGCAGGTGGAAGAAGTTCTGTTTCGAGAACCAGTCTTGGCCTTGGCAGTATGTCTGTGTGACTTGGGGCAAGTCTTCAGAATCTTCACCTATAAGACAGTGTGTTGAGTCAAAGGGTTATCCGTTAATTACCACTCTGAGTGCGTGCACTAAAAAACTTTATCCCTGACAGCAAAGGAGATGTCTGGCTCACGGGGAAGTCAATAAGATGAGTGATGTTTGTTTTATTTATTGGTAAACCCACGGCTTTACTCCAAGTGGAATTTGAAACCACTCATGGCTTGTCTCCATGTTTCTTTATGCTTCTCTGGCTCAAAGTGTGGTAGGATAGTACTGCGTGACTAACACCCTCAAGTCAAATGTTTGGTTCACATTCTGACTCCATGACTTGCGGGTTACGTGTTGAGTCACTGGGTGCAGAGCTCCTCCCACTCCTGTTGGGCATGTAGTGGGCATGCGCGTGAGAGACCGTTACGTGAAATCACTGAGATTCTGGTATATCTAGCCACTATATACCCCAGAGTGTTTTTTGCAGAGCACATATGTTCATTTCCTATTGTTGCTGTAGGAAATTACCACAAAGTTGGCAGCCCAAAGCACCGCAGTGTCATTCTCCCACGGGTCTGGAGGTCAGGAGTCTCACGTCAGTCTGCAGGGTTGCGTTCTTCTAGAGGCTGTAGGGAAGAATGGGTTTCCTCACCTTTTTCGGTTCAGAAGCCATCCACAGTCATCGGGCTATGGCCCCTTCCTCCAGCGTCAAAGCCAACAGCGTAGCACCTTCCTTTCTCTCTGACTTCTGCTTCTGTCCTTATTTCTTCTAAGACTCTGACTTTCCTCCCTTCCTCCTATAAGGACCCTTAGAGTTATATTGCACCCATCTACACGCCCCAGGAGAATCTCTTCATGTCAAGAGCTTTAACTCCATCATATTCCTAGATCCCCTTTGACCACGTAAGGTAACCTGTCCCCAAGTTCTGAGGATTGGGGCAGGGACAACTTTGGAAGGGGGCATTGTTTAACCTCCCACAGTCCTAGACTAACATGACCATTATTCACCCCAGTGCTGTCTTGTTTTTCAGAGCATGTGTCCTAGTTGTTTAAAAAAGAAAAGGAAAAGTGTGTAAGTAGCTATTTAATTTCTCCCACTCTGGATCATAAATTCCACAGAAGAGAAAGTGCCTATTTCTTACTCACTGTTCTCTCTCCTGATGGCTTAAATGGTTAAACACAATGATGACAATAGATGACGTTTTTGGAGCTAGGCAATATGCTTAGCTCTTCCTGTGAATAATATACTTTAATCTGTACAACAGCCTGGCAAGAATATGTAACATTACTGTTCCTGTTTTCAGGCAGAGAGACTAAACCTAGTTGGGTGGGTGGGGCCACCCAACTAAGTGATGGGTCCAGTAGCTCTACCCAAGCCTATCTGACCCCAGAGATCTCTTAGTTAACAGACGTTGTACCAAGAGCCTATGAAATAAAACCTAATTTAGACCTCCCTCACACTGCTCAGAGTTTAATAGGAAAGATGTACAAAAGTACCATAATAAATGCCATGTGACAATTATTATGTAATATGGACAGTATCATACGTTCAACTAACTGAGGGAGCAGACAGGAAGAATGTTTTAAGAATGTCTTCACCTGGGACACCCGGGTGGCTCAGTCGGTTGAGCGTCTGACTTCAGCTCAGGTCATGATCTTGCAGTTTGTGAGTTTGAGCCCCCACGTCGGACTCTGTGCTGACAGCTCGGAGCCTGGAGTCTGCTTCAGATTCTGTGTGTGTGTGTGTGTGTGTGTGTGTGTGTGTGTGTGTCTGTCTGTCTGTCTCTCGCTCTCTTTCTCTCTCTGCCCCTCCCCCACTCACACTCTCTCTCTCCTTCAAAAATAAATAAACATTAAATTTTTTTTAAGAATGTCTTCACTCAAGTTGGGTGAATCAGAGAAGGCTTTCCCAAGGGAGATAATTTTTTATTCTAGTTTTAAAAGATGAAAAGTGTTCACCAGACAACAAGGGGTAGAGTGGGAAAGGCATTCCAGGCATACAGAACAGTGTATGCAAAGGAACTGAGGCAGGAAACAGCATGGCATGTCTGCGGATAAAGGGACAGTGGCAGAAGAGGAACGTGGAGACCCTCATGTCCCTGCTGAGGACTGTGTCCTCCACACAGCACTGGAGAAGTACAAGGGTGAAGAGTGCATGGTGGCTGGTAGGAAAGATTCCCTGGGGGCTGAGTTAACTAAGCCCTTCTCCTCATGTTGCTTATGAGCCAGAGGGTATGTAGTTAGAGAATTGCTTCATTTCAGAGTTTGAGATAGAGGGTCATAGAATCATTACAAAGTCTTGCTTTAAGCCATCCCCCTCCATCCCCCACACACTCCCCATGAGGTTTATTCATCCACTCATTAATTTAGGGTATGTTTTTTGAGTACTCTCCATGTGGTAGGTGCTGTGTGAGACACTGAAATCCCAACTCCTTCTCTTTGGTAAGCCAGTTCCAAGGGTTAACTGAGCTTTTCCATCTGGAAAATTCTTCCCTGTCAGCTCCACAGCATTTATACATACTCAAAGATAATATCTTGAGTCTTTGTTGAATTCCGGTGGGGTGTTTTTTTTTTTCATTTTTTCTAAAAATTAGACTTAATGTTGAATATTCCAACTGCCTCAAACAGTGTCTTATCCCAAGACACTATTCTTTTTAAAATTTATTTATTTAAATTCAGGTTAGTTACCATACGGTGTAGACTTGGTCTCAGGAGTAGAATCCAGTAATTCATCACTTCCATATAACACCCACTGCCCATCCCAAGAAGTGTCCTTCTTAATGCCCATCACCCATTTAGCCCATCCCCCCACCAAACACCCTCCAGCAGCCCTCAGTTTGTTCTCTGTATTTAAGAGCCTCTGATTTTTTTTTATTTGTATTCAAAGTATTGTCATATTTCATTTTATTTGATATTCATAAGAAGAACCTCATGAAGTAGACAGGACAAATACAATTATTAGTATTTCAAGTATTACCAAAAATGGGATTTTATATCTTCAGTTGGTCAAGAATTTTAGTTTTCTCAGGTCATGATAAGTTCTGCAAGAAATAATTTCTATACGGTTGTATAAGATTGTGGTTAACGAATTTCATGTATGCATGTTAATTTGGTCAATGTGATTTTGTTGACTGTTTGCTCTGACCAGTACCAAGCCAGACTCGGGGATTTCTAATCCTTACCACAAACTTGCAAAACCATAAGGGATCCTATTTTATAGATGAGCAAATGGAGGCTCTACGAAGCTGAGTGACTTCTTCAAGATCAGAGTGACATAACAAGTACTCCAACCCTGGATTGGTGCCAGTATTATTTCTATTTTCATTTTAGCCTCAATGAGTCAGAAGCTTATTCTTCTTGAGTACCCAAGGTTATACATCGTAAAAATCAGAAAGCAAGAGTACCTCCTCCTTTTCATCTTTCTGCTCTCAAAGCTAAGTAATTGCCTATGATTTTTTTCTTTCTCCCAGCATCATCTGATATTAAAGCCTTATTATTTCTTCTTGTCAGTTCGCACACACAAAAAATCTCATTTAATGTTCCATGCAGCCATGCGTTCTAGTCAGCAGAGCCTGACTCAATCTGCCCTTCAACTATTTTGGCTGTTTACCACAAGCTGGTATCTTTGAGCTGAGTAAAAAAGTCTGACCCGGCACCCATAAGATCAATTCAAGACCATATCCATGTAGTTGCTGTCTCAGTTTTTTTTTCCTTGCTAGGTACCCCAATGTGTTTTCCATATTTAGCTGACCGCAAGCTAAGAGAAACCTCAGCCTCCAGGAGTGAGTAAAAATGGGCTCATGGATGGAGTTCAAGGAAACCAGCACTAAATGCTTGAAGGGAAGGGCCTGTGTTGCTGTCCATTGTTCTGAACTAGTATTGTTGGCTTGGCTGGGTACAAGGTGGGAGAATGGAGAGAGCAATGAGGGAGAGAGGGCAATTTCATAGGGTCATTTCACAAAGTGAGTAGGACCAAGCAGTAGACTAGAATGAAAGCTCCAAGAAAACCCATGGATACTGCACCTCAGAAGAGGAGGGAGGCCAACATGGAAGCATTTCTATTATTGACAACTCAAATGGCCACCTGTCAGAACAGGTGGAATTTTTTCTGAGACCATCAGGCCAATTCTGTGCATGTTTCCTAAGTGTGTACTCATTGTCACAGATAATCATTTCATCATATTCAAAATCACCGTGATCCTCATCAACATCATTATCCCTCTCCTCCTCCTCATCTGTCTCATTATCAATATGCCAACTGTCCTTATCAAAATATCATTGCTGGGGGCCTCCTTTGTGCTAGGCACCGGCCGGCGTTGATGTCTATGGCAGTCCTATGATAGGAATAGTTGTATGCCCATTTTATTTATCAGGAAATAGGGGACAGTGAACTGAAATAGCTTTGTAGAGACAGAGCCTGAATTCATAGAGCTAGGATTCTAATCTAAAATCTTTCAACCCCAAAGCCCACATTCTTTATTGCTGCCGGTGAAGTAGCTCTTAGCATAGGGAAGAAGGGGAAAAATGTGAAAGACAGTAACATTGTAACAAACACTCCAGTTGAGAGAGCACCCGGGCTCCTGGAACACATGGAAATCACCACCTCTTGCTGCATACCTGATGGAAGGCTTCCACAGGGACTTGAAACGGAGCTGAGTGAAGCAAGACAAATATTTTTTGGTCCATAAAAAGGAAGAAGAGCATTTGAGGCAGAGAGTGAAATGTGTGCAAAGGCATGGAGGCATGCAGTCCTCCAACAAATACTTAGTGTCTTCTCTGATCCAGGCACTATGTTAGGAAACCCAAAGATGAATAGGAGACAGAAGAGTGCATTTGGTGCAGTAGATGAACCTAGGGGAGATAAGAAGGAAAGCTTCCAGAACCATTGGTATTTAGAGGGGAAGGTGAGAGGAAAATAAACTGTTAGTAATATACCTGTATTGTACTTTACGATGTATCTTCACATGCCTGGATCGTGACCTAGTACATAATAGGCACTCGATTAATGAATGACTGACGGAACAATCTGTTGAGCTTTAAAACCACCCATTTGCTGGTAAGCTCCATGAGGGCAGAGAATACTTGGTCACCACTCTCCCTGCCTGTATCTGCAGTGGGGCCCCTGAGTCACACAAATCCTGGGGGAGCAGTTCATGTGGCAATCTGTGAGAGTGATCTGTGTGATCACACAATGTGTGACTCGTGTCCCTCCAGATGTGCAACATGGTGGGGTGGGTTCGTGTCTGATTTAGGGGATTAACATTTGTTGACCGAAGAAGATAATGAATGAAGAAGAAAGGGAGGAAGGCTAGACAGAGACAGAGATGACGGTTACTCCTGCAGGAAGCATCCATTAAGTCTGGGATCCGTTATCCCTTCCACAGGGAAGATGTCTATAGTGCCTGCCTGCCTCAACACCCATCTAGTGAGTGGAAGAGCCAAAAGTGGATCCCGGGACCCTCCTGGTCAATGCGTTTCTACCACAGCACACAGTTTCTCTGTAATTTCCATCAGTTCAAGGTTCCCCCCAGCCAAGAGGCCAAGGGTGCTTCTTTCCTAGGAGACAGTCGGGCTGCCGAATGCGGCACTAGCCGCGTGCGGCTGCTGCCCTCCCAAGGTAAGGAAACTGGGAGCTGGTGCGATGCCTTTCCCAGGGATGGCTTGCAAGTAATTGCTGCTGTAAGTGTCCCTCACGAGTGGCTCTGGCTTCTCTAGCTCTTTGAAGAAGATTCCGGGCTTTGGTGAGGGGATTAGCAGAATGCACATGTAGAAAGCACAGACTGTCAGGCATCAATTTTGGCTGAAGAAATTTCGGCTCAGATAAAAGGACTTGGGAAGGCTCTTCCTTTGCATTCTTGGGCTGTTTGCAGGCACCAGTTGAGGCTGTGGTGGTGTGTTGGAGCTGGGGGAGGGAGGGCAGAAGGCCTCGTTGGAAGTTTGTCAGCTCTCCAGTTGTGGACCAGTGACTTGGCCCCTGCAGCTCTAGTGTCTTCATCCGTAAGACAAAGCCCATCACTTCTCCATTGCCCATAGTGAAAGAGGAAGCAAGACGATGTATGAAAAGGAACCAACCCAACGTGGTAGAATGGGAAGAGCTTGAGTTTTGCAGTCAAACCTCATTTTTTATTTTTTTTAAAGTTTATTTTTATTTATTAGAGAGAGTGCGCCAGCCGGGGAGGGACAGAGAGAGAGAGAGAATCCCAAGCAGATTCTGCACTATCCGTGCAGAGCCCCATGTGGAGCCCAAACTTACGAACTGTGAGATCATGACCTGAGCCGAAACCGAGAGTTGGATGATGAACCGACTGAGACCCCCCGGGCGCCCCAGGCTTCGTTTTTAAATCCAGATTTACAGCTTCATAATGAGGCAACTTCGACTAGCAACTAATGATAATAGTTATCTAGCATTTGTATAAAATCTGTGTAGCAAGCGCTGTGGTTTGCCCAAATTAACAGGCAACAGCAGTGTAAACATGTTAGTGTTTGTTAGTGTTGCCATGTTATTGACAAGAGCCAGCGAATAGAAGTAAGGTTCAGCCCCCCTGGCTGACAGTGAAAAGGCCAGGATCCGAACGCTGACTCTGAAGTCTACGGCATGGTTTTTAATCTCTAAGCTAAGCTGCTTGCTCTCCAAGCTTGTTTTCTTAGCTCTACAATGAGGATAATAACACCTGCCCTGCCGGGTTGTCAGGAGAATCTGCGCTTCGATGTGCAAGGCACCCGTTGCAGTGGTACAAGCTCAGTGAATGGGGTGGCAGGTGGGGGTGGGGGGGAGGATGGCACCACGTGACAAGAGTGACAGTGGCACGCCAGGTCTTAGAGATGATGCCCATTTCTGTGACTGGAGAAGGAAGGTACTGACCAGACAGAAGACCAGACAGAAGCCCCTTTCTCTTATTTAAAAAACAAAGTGAAACGAAAACATCTATCACCTGTAAAATCTGTCCCAGTTGCCTTTCAAGTGGTGTCTTTGAGTTCTTTGATGGTTTCTTCCTGCAACTGGGACTCAAACGTGAAGAGCGAACCTAAGAAATGAACATGGCCGTGCTGGCTCAGGAGTTTACATCATAAGCTGGAGGGTGAAGGCGGTGAGGTGCTGAAAGGAGTTATTCAGCCCTTCACTTTTCAAATGTCAGTAAATCACACTTGAAATAAAACTGTCATAAACCCAAAGGGCACTGAGCGACTGTTCTGTTGAGGGCTCAAGACGGCAGCAGGAGGGCAGGAAGCCTCTTCAAATAAGGACGCCCTGATGTTTCCAACTTGCTGGTAACAAGTTTCTAGGGAAGCCTCCCTGTTCCTGCCCCAAATTGCAGTGCTGAATGAGCAGGGGGAGTGTAATGGGGAGGCTGGATGGGGGTGTAATTTGGAGACTTACCTGTGCATACAGATCGTTGGTGCTGACTCTGGGACCCTCTCCTCAGGCTGCTATGTCCACCTGGCGCCCCTTTGAACTTAGCATCTGAGAATGTGTAACCTAATTTTCCTCTGAGACCCTCACCTGCACCACATTTCAGTATCTTGGAGCAATATCTGGAACCCAAGTGTTCTTTTGTTTTTGAGGGAGATTTTGTTTTATGATTTCCTAAAAGGCATTATGAACCTTGTTGGTTTCAAACGAGTAATTACCCACCACCCCCCACCCTCCCGTGCCTGAGGGTTTCATGTCTTGATTGAGGGGATTTCGAGACTGCAAAATACCAATTTCTAATTCATCCTGTGCCTGTATGGTCTGCAAAAGTATTTTGAACCATAAAAGGCAAATGTGTGTTAAGTTTGTTTTTAATGGCTTGCAGGGCCTTTCGGCAGACTCAGGCTGGTTTTTCTCCTTCCCCATCTCACATTTCAACCAACTGTGGACCCCACACTTGGCAGGCTCTCTCAGGCCTCCGGTCCCACAAATGTCTCCTCTGTCCCAAGTGCCCCCCAGCCTGTTCTCCACATGTGACTTTCTCCAGGAAGGTCTTTGTGCTCCCCAAACCCAGTTAGGTGTCCCTCTTCCCACACCTGGTGCTGCCTTGTCACAGCCGTGGCTGTGGGGACCCATTGTCTGTTTCCTTGTCCGTCTTTTCCGTGAGATTGTGGGCTCCATGACGGCAAGACCTGTGTCTGTCTGCTTCACTTATGTGACCCATCATAGGCATGCAACAGAGAATTGTTGGATAAATTTGGGAGCAAACCACTGAAAACCTGTCACTGCAGAAAAGGTGTGCTAGAGCAGTTTATTTTAACATCACTGACCCCCGTCCTCGGAGTCACACCGAGTAGCTTGTGCATCATGCTAGCTACCAGGATGAGGCCGTGCACGCTCCTCTCTGCCGCTTTTCTATAAAGGTAAATTCACTCCAAAGTAAAAAGTCTATTCTCTCTGTCTCTCTCTCTGTCTCTCTCTCTCTGTCTCTCTCTCTCTGTCTCTCTCTCTCTGTCTCTCTCTCTCTCTCTGTCTCTCTCTCTCTCTGTCTCTCTCTCTCTGTCTCTCTCTCTCTCTCTCTCTCTCTCTGTCTCTCTCTCTCTCTCTGTCTCTCTCTCTCTCACACACACACACACACACACACACACACCCCATAAGCTTTGGCATCAGGGCTGAGTTCCTTATGCTTGGCTCACACACTCATTAGCCACATAAAATGTGGATGCAAAATGAACAGATCTTTTTCAAGATGTAACAAGAGGGGCACCTGGGTGGCTCAGTCAGTTAAGCGTCCAACTTTGGCTCAGGTCACGATCTCGTGGTTTGTGGGTACGATCCCCGTGTCGGGCTCTGTGCTGACAGCTCAGAGCCTGGAGCCTGCTTCAGATTCTGTGTCTCCCTCTCGCTCTGCCCCTCCCCTGCTTGTGCTTGCGCCCTCTCAAAAATAAACATCTAAAAAAATTTTTTTTAAATGTTAAAGGTAAAAAAGTTTGAGCCCAAATTAAGATAGCCTGGGATACACAATCCTCACACACAAGAGAGTGCTCAGAAAAAGGAACATTTGGTGCAGGGTTATATATATGTTTTTCTTTTTACATAAAGAGTTACAAATCATCCTGAACAAAGACATTCCAGGAAGTTATGGACTTTATCTTATGCTTTTAGCTTGTGCAAGGCTGTATGACTTTAATCTTATGGGTTTTTTCTTATGTTTATGTTTGGAATGCTCCTTTTTGGTTATTTTTTTTTTTTAACAGAGTAGATGTACAATGTGTGTTCAGGGCAGAAATAGAGTCCATGCTTTGAGGTTTTGCTGGGTCATTTTGACCTAGGTAAAAGTATAGCTTCCCTAGGAGCCCTTGGAGCAGGGCCCATAAACATGAAAAGTTAAAAATTTCCTTTACTTTATCAGACCTAACCAAGGTTCAGAAACTCTAATTCTTGGTTTTTCCTCCTCTGAGGCATAGCTTGGAAGCCCGTTGTAAGGATTACAGTAATTGAGACAAAATGCACACATTGCTATGCTCAGTGCTTAGAACCATACTAACATAATATGTAACATACACAGAATTCAATGCACTTTTCATATTCTTTTATCTAGAATTCCTCCTAATTTTTCCACAGTTCCTCTGTCCATAAATGCTTTCGAATCAGTTCAGTTAAAAAATATTGTCATCTACACTCTGTGTACCTAGGTGTAGTGACAGAAACGAGTAGAAGAGAGTACAGTCTGGTCCCATGCCCCGAGGACATCAGTATGAGTGGGGTTCAGGTAAATCAGACACATAGATGGATGCTTTTTAATGAAATCAAATAAATGGAAAGACAGAGGTAAACAGAGAGTGCTATAAAGCAGGGAGCAGGTATTAGCCCAGCCTAAGTGCTGGAAAAGGCTTCTGGGATGGGTTGATTGCTCATCTGAATCTCAGAAGATGAATAGTTTACCTGGGCACTTAAGTATGGAAATGCCATTCCAGGCCGAGGGAACAGCATGAGCAAATGCATGGGAGGCAAGTCCAGTTTTACTGACGGGGTGAGTTAGAGGCAGGAAGTAGTGGAAAATGAAGCTGGGGTTGGAGACGGGAGAAGATCAGGGGGCCTGTGTGTATGGATGGAATGTGTAATTTATCATCAGGAAAATGGAGGCCATTGAAAGATTTTAACAGAGGAGGATGTGATTCAAGCTGCAGTGAAGATGCATCGTTAGCATGGACTTAATTTGTAGGTCTCTAAGAGAGCGCTTTTAAAGAACGTTTCCTCTAGGTCATTACCCCAGAAATCCGTTCATTTTTTTTTTTTAATTCAATACTAGTTTGGCAAATCCTGTGGACTTAGAGTAAAGCATCATACTCAAGCCTGTGAGCTCTACCAAGATAAGTTTGTTTTTCTGTCTTCTTTCAGAGAGTTCACAGACTCTTTAGGAAGATGGGGCATCTACTTGGGTAATTGCAGTAGGACATGGAAAGTAGTGAGAGGCATGAGACTGTAAGAGATATGCAGATGAGACGCTATAAGACATGTTTCCCAATCTATTCCTTGGCCCAGATGCTGAGCTGACTATACAGTAAACACTCCAAGTGATTCATAAAATATGCCCCCCCCCCATAGAGTCTGTGTCAGTGGGGCAGGTTCAGAAGTCCTCAGGACATTTCCATGCATGGCCAGATCTAAAAACATTGCCAACCAAGGTCTGAGGAAGGAGACATTTTGGGCTACAGGGGAGAGTAGACAGGGAAGAAGCACTGGGGCCCAGGGATTCATATGGTGGAACCAGCAATCTGCTAGAGCTGGGGTACCAGAACAGACAAATGGGTGAGAGAAGAGATGGTGATCTAAGAGGAAGATCCTTGAAACTAATGTGCTGGAGATAGTCCAGCTATTGGTAAAGACAAAGTCTAGAGTGTATCCATCCTTGGAGAGTGGTGGCTAAGATAGGGTGGAAGAGATCATCGGGAATGATGTTGGAAGGGCTATCGATAGGGATTCTAAATTTTTTTTTATTATGAAATTTACTGTCAAATTGTTTCTATACAACACCCAGTGCTCATCCCAACAGGTGCCCTCCTCAATGCCCATCACCCACCCTCCCCTCCCTCCAACCCCCCATCAACCCTCAGTTTATTCTCAGTTTTAAGAGTCTCTTATGGTTTGGCTCCCTCCCTCTCTTTCTTTTTTTTCCCTTCCCCTCCCCCATGGTCTTCTGTTAAGTTTCTCAGGCTCCACACAAGAGTGAAAACATATGGTATCTATCTTTCTCTGTATGACTTATTTCACTTAGTATAACACTCT
>NW_026057585.1:59695673-59878210 GCF_023721935.1 Panthera uncia
CATCTTGAGCCCCCATATCCGTCATCTTTGTTACATGATTGCATCCCCTTTTCTCTTGCATCCCACTTATAAGGACCCTTGTGATTACATTGGGCCCACCAAGCTAATCCAGGATGATCTCCCCATCTGAAGATCCTTAACTTGATTACACCACAGAGTCCCTTTTGGCATGCAAGCTGCTATGAACAGATTTCAGGGATGAAGATGTAGACATTTTGAGGAGCCATTATTCTACCCACCACAACAACCCTATGAGGTACAGTACAATTATTACCCAGACCAGGCAACAAATACAGAGAAGTTAAGTAATTTGCTCAGGGTCATAAAGCCAAAAATGGAGGGGCTGGAATTTGGATGTAGGCAGCTACACTCCAGGGTTCATATTCTTAAGCTCTGTGCTCACCAAGAAACTAGTAACTCCCTAATTAAATGTATAACCCCCCAAAGGTTCCCATACCTAACGGCCTATTTGATGGCTCCCCTAAGAAGGTAAAGCATCACATCCAAATCCGGGCCCATGATCTTTCCTCAGTACTTTTTTTTTTTTTAATTTTTTTTTTTTTAATGTTTTTTATTTTTGAGACAGAGACAGAGCATGAATGGGGGAGGGGCAGACAGAGAGGGAGACACAGAATCGGAAGCAGGCTCCAGGCTCTGAGCCATCAGCCCAGAGCCCGATGCGGGGCTCGAACTCACGGTCTGTGAGATCATGACCTGAGCTGAAGTCGGACGCTTAACCGACCGAGCCACCCAGGCGCCCCGTCCTCAGTACTTTTATTTCCTGTCCTCAGTCTTAGTTGCAAGGACCAATGTCCATCCTCTCGCCCAATTTAGAAACCCAGATATCATCCTGGAGTCCTCCCTCCCCTCTCTAGATCTGGTCCATACCACCCCCTGCACTTTCCTCTTTTCCGTTCCCGTAACACTGCCCGATCCTGCCTTTTGTCCTTTTTACTTGGCCAATTCTAGTAGCCTCCTAATTGGTTCCTGGTCTCTACCCTGCATGAGGTGGAAATCTCAGCCTGTTCTAGCCGTGTATAAAACTCATCAGTAACTCCCCATTTACTCTGAAGATTAAGCCCAATTACTTTAAGGAGACTTGCCCTCCACTCTCTTCAGACTCCCATACTGACACACTGGGGCTTCAGTAACATGGAATTGCTTATTCCTGTCTACACCATGCAGCTCCCCCCTGCCATGCCTTCTTTGTTCCTGCTCTTGTCGGAGCCACCTGTCCTGCCACCTTCATGTGCCTGCCTCTCCCAGCTGAGTCATCTTTAGGGAGCCCTCTTTGCACCCTGGCTGTCATCATGACCCTTTCTCTATGTTCTGATAGACATCATGCCATGTATCTAGAAATTGTCTCTCTTATACTAAAATGATCAGTTTGTGTCCATTCCCTCATTCCACCACCTCTGAAAGGTCAGGAATTTTTTTTTTTTTAACATCCAAGTTAGTTAGCATATGGTGCAATAATGATTTCAGGAGTAGACTCCTTAATGCCCATTACCCATTTAAGTCATCCCCCCACCCAAAACCCTTCCAGCAACCCTCAGTTAGTTCTCTGTATTTAAGAGTCTCTTAGATTTTGTCCCCCTCCCTGTTTTTATATTATTTGGAAGGTCAGGAATTTTTTTTAACTTACATCCAAGTTAGCATATGATGCAATAATGATTTCAGGATAGACTCCTTAATACCCATTACCCATTTAAGCCATCCCCCCACCCCAAACCCTTCCAGCAACCCTCAGTTAGTTCTCTGTATTTAAGAGTCTCTTAGATTTTGTCCCTCTCTCTGTTTTTATATTATTTTTACTTTCCTTCCCTTACGTTCATCTGTTTTGTTTCTTAAATTCCACCTGTGAGGGAAGTCATATGATACTTGTCTTTCTCTGACTAATTTTGCTTTGCATAATACACTCTAACTCCATTCATGTTGTTACAAATGGCAGGATTTTATTCTTTTTGATTGCCAAGCAATACTCCATTGTGTATATACATATGAAAGGTCAGGAATTCTCATTCATCGTTGCAACCCTCATGCCTAGCACATGGCAAGAAACCAATGACTATTTTGAGGTGACGTGAGTTGAATTGTGAGCAAACAGGAATTTGCTAGTTCAGGATATTGGGAGAAACGTGGGTGTTGCAGGCAGAGGAAAAAGCACACTCAAAGGTGCAAAAGCATGATAAAGCAAAACAGGTTTGGGAAGACATCAGTAATTTAGCGAGGCCAGAGGGAAGAAGGCATGATGAGGGAAGGGCCCGCTATCAGGTCGAAAGATGAACAGAGTTGGAATTGGGGAGGGCCTTTTGTGCTAAGCAAAAGAGTTCGAGCTTATTTGCAAGCTTTGGGGAAGTCACGTTGAAGAATTCCAAACAGGGGACATACGTGATCATATGTGTGTTTGTCATCAGATCTGTCGAACAGCAGGGTAAGTGGTGGATTAGAGGGGCCTGGAGTAGAAGCAGACAGAGGAAGTCATGGCCACGCGTGAGGAGGACTCAGAGGCAGTGGCCGTGGCACGAAGAAGGGACAGGCTTGTGGGCTTCTTAAGACTTGACATTGACAGGATGTGGACACTGACCTGCTGTGGGCCCAGGAAAATGAGGCATGGCATGGCCCCTTGGGCACCTCCCCTCCCATCCTCATGCACCTTGCCTCATGCCCTCTGCCCTGACGCCCCCTCTATGGGTGATGAATAATCAGCAACGGAATGTGTCACGTCTCTTTCCCATAACAAAGAAAGTGAAGTCCAAATGTTAGTGCTGGAAGGGACCTTGGAGATCACGAGGGTCAACTGCTGCGTGTGATAGATGACTAAGCCCAGAGAAGGGAATGACTTCCCTATGGTGGCTTGGGA
This sequence comes from Panthera uncia, assembly GCF_023721935.1. Classification (NCBI taxonomy): domain Eukaryota; kingdom Metazoa; phylum Chordata; class Mammalia; order Carnivora; family Felidae; genus Panthera; species Panthera uncia. The sequence goes on from NW_026057585.1 coordinate 59,698,537, forward strand.
AGTCGCTGGTGGGAACCGAGCCACTCTTCACTAAACCAGCTATTTAATTCTCCACATGGCATTGGTCTCTAATATTTTCATGTGTATCTACTTATTTTCTGCCCCTCCCTGACATTAGAATGTAATATTTAAGAGCTGAGCCGTGTCTAACACAGTGTTTTGCCCACATCATAGACCTTGAATGAGCGTTTGTTTACGAAGGAGTGAACCAGGTTTAAGAAGGCTTGCTTCCTCCTGAACCAATGATCTTTACACAGGACTCTGGTCTGGAGGTTATCGGTCCATAATTTTATTTCCTGCTAGGGTTTATCCTAATCATTCCTGAAGAAACTAATATCTACCAACCAGTATACTTAGTTCATGTGGCTTCAGATAGTAAAGAGCCAAAAAATAGTCATCATGACTGCCTCACACCAATTGTGATAGCTACTATAAAAATAATATGCATTACAAGAATATGGAGAAACTGGAACCCTACATACTGTTAGGAGGAATATAAAATGGTATCGCTGTTATGGAAAACAGCATGGTGGTTGCTCCAAAAATCAAAACCCAAGAGCACCTGGGTGGCTCAGTCGGTTAAATGTCCGACTTCGGCTCAGGTCATAATCTCACAGTCGTGAGTTCGAGCCCCACGTCAGGCTCTGGGCTGACAGCACAGAGCCTGCTTGGGATTCTGTCTCTCCCTCTCTGTCTCTGCTCCTTCCCCACTTACACACACACACTCACTCTCTCTCTCTCTCTCTCTCTCTCTCTCTCTCTCAAAATAAAGAAATAAACTTAAAATTTTTTTAATATAAAAAAATGAAAAATAGAATTACTCTCTGATTCAGCAATTCCACTTGGGGTCAAACACCCAAAAGAATTGGAAGCACAGTCTCAGATATTTGCATATCCATCTTCTTAGGAGAGTTACTTAAAATATCTAAAAGGTGGAAGGAACCCAGGTGTCCACCCAATAGATGAATGGATGGACAATAAGTGGTACATAAATAGAATGATATATTATTCAGCCTTAAAAAGGAGAACACTTTGTCACCTGCTACAGCACGAATGAACCTGGAGGACAGTGTGCTAAGTGCAATGAGCCGGTCACAAAAATACTATGGTTCCACTTACGTGAGGTACGTGGAGTTGTCAAAACCAGAGACCAAGTAGCATGGTGGTTGCCGGGGGCCCGGGGTAGGGAGAGTGGAGAATTATTGTGTAATGGCTACGGATTTCCACTTCTGCACGATTCAAGGGGTTCTGGACATTCACAGCAACGCGAGTGCCCTTAATACCACTGAATTGTACACTTGAAAATGTTTAAGATGGTAAATTTTAAGTTATGTGTATTTGACCATAATTTGAAAAAATATTAACCACTGAGGGGCGCCTGGGTGGCTCAGTCGGTTAAGCATCCGACTTCGGCTCAGGTCATGATCTTGTGGTTGGTGGGTTCGAGCCCTGCATCGGGCTCTGTGCTGACAGCTCAGAGCCTGGAGCCTGCTTCCGATTCTGTGTCTCCCTCTCTCTGCCCCTCGCCTGCTCACACTCTGTCTCTCTCTCAAAAATAAACATAAAATTTTTTTTTAAATTTCTTTAAACATTAACTACTGAGGTATGTGAAGCTATCTCCTTTGATCCTTACAATAACCTTGAACTGTTAGTAGAACCGTCCCATTTTATAGTGAGGAAAATAGGGCTCAAGGAAGTGGAGTGAATTGCCCAAGGCACATAACTAGAAAATGATGAAGCGGAGCCTCATACTCAGATCTCCTGGTTCCATGCCCAGTGCTGGCTGCTCCTACATCAGGGAGAGGAAGTGTAGTCGAATTAATGTGACTGCTGGTTGAAATAGAGGTAGGAAATCAACAGTTGGCAGTTTGTGGAGAAAGCTTTAAGTGTGTGTGTGTGTGTGTGTGTGTGTGTGTGTGTGTGTGTGAGAGAGAGAGAGAGAGGGAGGGAGGGAGGGAGGGAGGGAGGGAGGGAGACAGAAGGAGGGACGGAGAGGTGGGGGAGGGGAGAGAATAGGAGGGAGGGAAGGCTCAAGGGGAGAGCATGCAAGCAAGCTCCCAGACACCTGCTTTACACTTCTTCAACTTCCTTCCCTCCCTGAATCTTTGGAAAGCAGGTGTGAGTCAACTGTAAACACAGAGAAAAGGGTCAGCCGGCATTCCCTCAGATGGCAAAATCAAAAGTGGCTGGCGATGGGATTGTCTGTGTCCGTGCGGCTCCGCCCTTTAAAATGATCAGGAGAAGACAGTGGCTCTTTTTGAAATGGCTCCGTTAGCTGTTCTGGAACTCCATCTCCACCCCTTACTACCTCCTGGGAAAAGGAAGGATGACAAAACGCCCTTACAAAAGTAAATTAGATCCAGTGAGAGGAAGGGGGGACCGCTGGGAACAGCACTGAGCAGGAGACCAGCCCAATCCTACCTGCCTAGACCAGCTCCCTGTGTAATGCTGGGCACAGCCTTCCTCAGCCCCAAGGGTCGGGCTGCTATTAATACCATCATTTTCATATACTGAATTCAAACTGAATTGAGAAGGTAGAGCACACTGTCCCAGGGGGAGTAAAAAATACAAAAGGATCAGCTAGCCTCTTCGAAGTAGCTTTTATTTGTCACGGGCTTACGAGAATTGTCGGGGACGCTTTACATACAGCAGCCCTAACCCTTCTCGCACTTGACAACTTGTTTTTCTGATGAGACTACACCGATAGGTAATTTCCCACTTCCCAGAGTATTTGCCTAGATGATAAAGAACAGAGAATTTGTGTTTTTTTTTGGTCTGATATCATTTCTAATATGATTTTTATTTTATTTTTTATTATTTTTTTAATATATGAAATTTGTTGTCAAATTGGTTTCCATACAACACCCAGTGCTCATCCCAAAAGGTGCCCTCCTCAATGCCCATCACCCACCCTCCCACTCCCCATCAACCCTCAGTTGATTCTCAGTTTTTAAGAGTCTCTTATGCTTTGACTGTCTCCTACTCTAACCTCTTTTTTTTTTTCCTTCCCCTCCCCCATGGGTTTCTGTTAAGTTTCTCAGGATCCACATAAGAGTGAAAACATATGGTATCTGTCTTTCTCAAGAACAGAGAATTTGAACATAACCTGTGTAGTTCCAAAGTTAAGTTCAACAGCCAAGTTGTACAGAGTCTGCAAGCACTAGGAGACAGGGAAGAAGTTAGCTCTTGCTATCAGCCCCAGGGAGAATTGTAATGGAGAAAGGTAGGCATTGGAGTTGCAAAAAAAAAACAAACAAAACCAAAAAATTGGACAGATAGAGGGTGCATTTTTTGAAGCAAGAACACACAAGCAGAGTCGGGGGTAATGGACATTACAGATTCTAGAAAATTATAAATATCCCTGTTTGGTTTAAGGGTAGTTGTGTTGGGTTGTGGCTGGAGACCATAATTCCACCACATCATGAAGAACTTTGAATGCTGTACTAAAGGGTTTAGAACTTAACTTGTATAGGCAGCAAGGAGCCCCCCCAAAATTTGTATCAAGGGACTTATCAGCAACTGTCAGTATTCTCCTTTATAAGTATGCTTTACGTGTTGTGAAGAAATTAAACATAATCTGAAGTGTTTCAAAGAGGAGACATTTGTTTTCATTGCGTCTTACATAGACAATCACATTACCAGCCGACATGGCCCCCTAGGTAAGGAGTGGTGTTGTACCAGCACTTAGAATGCTTTGCATGCACAGTGAAATCAGCTAATCACACTGTTTTTTTCCTAGAATAAGATATTGTTTTCTTTTGTGCTTTAGGAAGGGTTAAGAAACTTCAAGGAACTTCGAGCCAAATTTCAAAAGTTTGATGTGCCCTCTCTTCCAAGACCTATATTCCCAGCAAGAATTTCTCAAAAGAGCGATATTGGAAACACACAGTCAACAGGTGTTTTGGCCAATGAGAAACCCCTCTCCTCCAACCACAGTCAGCTCCCACTGTATTGTTCTAGCGGTGAACCCCAGCCTCTTCAACCCCAGGAAATGAAGTCCTCCCAGAGGAGCAAGATTCAGAGATGTTCTGATTCCTCAGAACCTCCAGAAGGGTCTACTGATTCTGCAGTAAAGTCAAAGAAGACTTCTCTGCTGTTAGACGTGAATCAGTCAAATGCTGACATAACCCATGAGAGGAATGTCATGGTGACTGACAGCTTCAAAGACAAGCTCTGGAATTGGGAGAAGGTTTCATCTCAGAAAAGTGGGATGTCTTCAGCCTTTGTCCTTGCCAGTCGTGGAAGAAGGGCCTCCCATCTGGAGGAGGAGAAAAGCATAGGGCTTGCTCCAGAGGTGCCCAGGGGGAAGCTAGAAACAGGAGGAGCCCAGACCCTTCCTTCCCAGAAGCACTTGATGACCCCCCAAAATTCACTTGCCTCCTTTCAAGATCCTACTTCTCTACTTTTTCAGTGTGACAGGAAGAGCCTAGAAAGCCCCTATCTTGAGAGGAGCCCCATGAGGAACACCTGCCAGCCTGTCTATGAGAGTGAACTTGCCACCCAGGTCCCCGGTGAGAAAGTAATGCTTAAAGGAGGGGCCACTGTGTCTTTCTAATTTAGAGCCTCCTAGTGGTCATATGTGACCTGGGTGAGGTTTGCTCCGAACTCTAGAGCAGGTATGCGAGGCCCATCTGCTAACTTGTAATTTCAGGTTTGGGTAAAGTGCCTAATCTCCAGGAATCCTATTTAGAGATGATTTGGTCAAGTTTGGATTTGCCCTCCTAGCTCTACTTCTCACAAGATGCATGAACTTGGACAGTCGACTCAACCTCTTAGAGCCCAGTCTGCTCTCCTGTAAATCAGATCCATCACCAATCTGCCCCAGCTTGGTAAACAGCACAAACATCCTCCTAGTTGCTCAGGCCAAAAACCTAGGAACTGTGCTCTAGTCCTCTCTCTCTCATTCTCTGCATCCACTCCATCAGCAAACTCTTGGTTCCACCATGAAAATATGTTCTGAATCCCTCCACTTCTATCCATTTCTGCCTTCTTTTCTTATTCACACCATCATCATCTCTCACCTGGACCACCGCAGTGTTCCAGCTGGGTTCCCTGCTTCCATACTCCTGCCTCCTTTTATCCTATTCTCCTAGTGGGCACAGTGAACTTCTAACACATCAGTTAGATCACATCACTCCCCTGCTCAAATTCAGTTCCAGCAGTCTTATAGTGGCTGATGTGATTTGGCCCTTCCTACCTCTCTTACCCTCTCCTTTTACCACGTGGGCCTTCTTGCTTTTCCTTAGATATACTAAGCTAGCTCCACCCCAGGGCCTTTGCACGTACTGAGCACTCTGCCTGGAACATGCTTCCCCCAGGTCTTTGATGTCTCACTCCCTCCCCTCCACCATGGTCTCTGCTCAGTGTCACCTGTTGTGAGTAGAATTTGTGAATCACCATCTAAAATAACTACCCTACCCCCATAAGTCTCTGTCTTCTTACCTTGATTTGGTTTCCCTCCTATCCCATCCTTATGTGGTATATTGTTGTATACCTGTTTGCTTACCTCAATAAAATGTGAGTTACATGAGGGTAAAAACTGTCTTCTTTACCACCATATCCCCAGCACCTAAAAGAGCAAGGCCAGGTTTGGTAGGTCCTCAAAAAGTATTTATTGGATGCTTGGATGGGTGGATGGGTAGATGGGTGGGTAGAGGGATCTCCCGCATATGACTCTATATGGTGGATACAGACTGTCCAAGTTCATGCATCTTGTAAGAAGTAGAGATACGAGGGCAAATCCAAGCTTGCCCAAATCATCTCTCAATCGTGGTCTCTGATTTCATGGCTCTGCACCTTCTGGGTCCTGCTGATGTCTCTGACGTACTCCTGTTTCTCTCCCCCTGGCTCATAATAGACACTGGATTTCTTGCTGTTCCTTGAAAAGACTTTATTATGCTCAGGACATTGACATTAGCTCTTCCTCTTCCTTCTTGTTTGAGCCTTCCATAGCTGCATTTAGGTCTCAGTTCACATGACACTTTCACAGCTAATCCTTCTCTTTATCTGAAGAAGTTAGTTCAGTTCCCACTCTTGCCTATCAGCCTGGTGGATCTCTTTCATAGAACCCGCAGGTCTCTGTGATTACCTTTATTTGTTTGCGTGTTTATCATCAGTCTCCTCCTGTTAGAATGAAAATTCCTGAGGGCAAGGCTTGATCTGTTCTTATTCTTAACTCCATACCCAGCTATTAGAACAGTGCCTGGAATATAGTAGATAATTAGTTATTGGTGAAGGGATGGGGCAGGAGGATGGTTCATCTACCTGACTGAGCTGTTGAGGGGATTAAATGAGAGAACCCATGCCCTTGGCTTAGCACAGCACCTGGTAAAACTTAGGAACCCAGTTGGTAAGTGATCATTCATTTTCGCCACATCTCCTTAATTTGATAAAGACTGAAATTTCTGATGTTGCAACTTATCATTACAATTATAATTATAATCCATAGGTGCCTACGAAGGGGTATCTGGGTGGCTCAGTTGGTTGAGTGTCCGACTTCACCTCAGGTCATGATCTCGCGGTTCATGAGTTCAAGCCCCATATCGGGCTCGTTACTGTCAGCCTGTCAGTGCAGAGCCCGCTTTGGATCCTCTGTCCCCCCCTGTCTCTGCCCCTCCCCCACTCGCACTCTCCCAAAATAAATAATTAAAAAAAAAAAAAAAGCCTAGGAAGAGAGGAGCTTGGTCCTGGCTGATATAACCCCTCCTGGTGGGGTACGAGGGGGCTATCCTCCCAGCTCCCAGAGTGGGCAGCAGGGCTCTGAGGCAGTTGCAATGAGGGATTTGTACACTGGCTGCCATATTTAGTTTTAGCATGGATAGTCCATGTACTGAACCACTGTATTATGTGAAGCAAAAACAAGGCTCTTGGGTCATACAAGATGTTGTGCTGTGAAGCGTTAGAGGCAGATACGGTTTTCACATATAATATTGGGATTTCTGTTGGAGTTTGGCTTCTGAGTACAGAAGGACAAAATGTAGGCAATTTCTGTCTCAGAAAATTCCAGGACGCAAAACCATACAATCCACAGGTGCCCACATACCATAAACTTAGCCTTGAAGCTTGTCCCAGACTGTGAGCCCTGGAAATCAGAGATCAATTCTTACTCCTCTTTATAGCCCCCGTGTTATTTGCATGTCATAAGTGCTTGATGGAACCTTTCAGGGAGTAGTCACCATGCATTTTCTTGGAAGTAGGTTCTCTGCCTGATGCTGGCAGGAGAGCAATATGGCCTTGTCCCTGTGCATGAGGAGCCGACCCTCAATAGTAAGATAGACTGGCGGCCCCTCTAATATGCCACCACACTGGCGGAGAGGTGTTAATGATACATTGTGGAGATACAAAACAGAGTGGTTAATTCTCACCTCGATTTTGAAATCAATGAAACCTTCCCAGAGGAGGTGTCATTGGAGCAGGGCCTTAAATGAGTCAGAGCTTGCCAAGAAGGAAGTGAGGGAACAGCATTCTAGAACCAGGAATGGCATGAGCAAAGTCTTGGATACAGGATGACTTTTTAAATCAAATTCAGACAACTGAGAAGCCATTGGTATGAGTGAAAGATATTTGGGCTGAGGTCAGAAAAGGATACTAAAGTGTAATAAAAGAATCTGGAAGTGTGGATGGGCTGTGGATGTTGTAGGAACATGCCAGAGGATGGAGTACCTAAATGGATGTCATGCTGATGAAGCCAGGCTTCGTCCTCTGGGCAGCAGGCTAGTGACATGATCAGGTTTGCATTTTGATCAGGGCACCCTGGCCAGTAGGACAGATCTAGACAAGAAGGGAGAGAGACTGACCAGTTTCACCCAAGAAGCCATGAAATGGAAAATAGTAATAAAATAACTCACTTTTTTTTTTTAAATCTCTGCTCAGAGAAACAGCCAGATGACAGGCATCACCAACTTCTCAAAACAAAGCCACTGCCTTCCATCAAGTCCCTGGGTCCTCCTCCCCCAAAGCCTCCGAAGCCCCCAGCCGTGAACCTCCAGGCCTTCCAGAGGCAGGCAGCTGTAATTGCTAAGACCCACACAGAAGGTAAGAAAATGCACAGGTCCCCTGCAGGCAGCCAGCCAGGGGCCAGTGGAAGACATGGCTCCAGTGCCCACATCCCCCCCCCCCAGCCCCCCACCGGCCCCCATTGCCTCCCTCTTCCTGTCAGCTCCCAGGTGATAATGCCGAACTGCTTTTCCATGGGGCCAGATGTCCATCACTGCTTATTTTCACGTGGAGGCCGTGGCAGCTTGCCCGTGAAATATGACAGATCTGCAGGAATTGGCCCCTTATCGCTCCTGGGCCAGCCCGCTTCCCCTGAGAGCATTGCATTTGATCACCGGGAAGCTGTCCAAGAGGAAGAAAACGAAAAGTAGTCAAGCAGGGAGCAGGGAGCTTTTGTGATTCCTACAAAGCCTGTGTTGTCAACACAATCAGGGCGGTAGGAGGGAGGAGGGAATGAAAAGGGAAGAAAATCAGCGTGAACTTGACGGGTGATCCTAATGTGGGTCCCTCAGGCCTGTGTGATCGGCCTTCTGTAACTAGTCCAAGGGCCCCACCCCTGCCCCCCACCGCTGGCCCTTTGCAGGAACTGAGGAGTCCTCGGAAGCCATTTTTCTGTACTGTTCTGAGTCTTCGTCCTCTGCTTAGAGGAATACCTTCTCATCCCCTCTAGGCCGCCCCGTGGTCTGATCCTGTTGACACTTTAAAGGCCTTTGTTTATGTTTGCTCTAATGAAACGCGAGATGAACGCCCTCTTTGGGGTGACACCTCGTGCTGTGCTAACTTTGGTTTTACCGTGGCCGCGAGTGCCAGCAGACCTTGCGCCTTGTTCACGTGACGGCTCGGAACACCCTCGGTTAAATTTCTTGAACGCATTGGTTCTCAAACTTCAGCCTCTGCCGGAATCAGCTAGGGGACTTGTTGAAACACCGATCACAGGGCCCCACTCCCAGAGCGTCTGATTTATTTGGTGTGCATTGGGTACCCCAGAATTGGCCTTTGTGACGAGGTCCCCAGGAGATGCTGATGCTTTGGGTCCAGTGACCACATTTTGAGAATCACTGCTGCAATCCTCTTCCGTCTGATCCTGAGAGGAAACTCTCTATGAGGATGTAGAGCCCTGGTGTGTGGACCTGATCTCAGCTGTCGGCCGGAGACACCCCCACCCCCTCCCCGCCCCACCGAGCGCGGACCCCAGCCCCCGGTCCCATTTCTGCTCCACCAAGATGAAAGAAACCATCACAAACCAGGAGGAACTCGCACTGGCAAGCACAGGTGCACGTTGGTGGGAAAGGAACTTCTCCCCGAAAGATGATGGTTCACAGAAGAGCTACAGGAGATGATAAAAATGTCAGTTCTCCTTAAAGAAGTTAGGGGCAAACAGTAGCTCTGATGAGTCAAAGAAGTGACTGTGTTCGCAAACCGAGGAAGGGTGATCCGCTTTTGTGACCCTAGAGTTCGGGCGCCTGGGGCAGCGAGTGCTTTCACCATCAAGGGCCAAGTGGAGATAAAGCAGCTTGTGCCCACAGTCTACCACCCACTACTGAAGAGGAGGAGGAGGAGGAAGTTGCAGGTCACGTGGAGCGTTTTGATGAAGCTTCCAAGAAGGAAGCAAACTGAAAGGAGTCAACTTCTGAAGGAGATAGGACTTGAAGAAGTTACCAGGAGCTGCTCTTTTTTAGATTATGAGTGCTTTTTAAAATTTTGTTCATGGGGGCACTGGGGTGGCTCAGTTGGTTAAGCGTCCGACTTGGGCTCAGGTCACGATCTCACGGGTCCGTGAGTTCGAGCCCCATGTCGGGCTCTGTGCTGACAGCTCAGAGCCTGGAGCCTGCTTCCGATTCTGTGTCTCCCTCTCTCTCTGCCCCTCCCCCACTTTCTCTTTCTGTCTCTCAAAAAAAATGAATAAACATTAAAAAAAATTAACATCCTGTTCATGGATCTGATAAAATCTAGATCTCTAATGTTTTTAAGCTCCAGCCCCTTGGACAGTGCAACTCTGTTCAGTATTTGCTTAGACACAATTCATTCTTGGCAACTAATGAAGCTGAAGAAGCCCGGGAATGAAGTTTGAAACAAAGTTAATAAAGTTCTTTGCCTAGTGGAAAAAAAAAAAAAAAGAAAAAGAAATAGAGCTTTTATAAGTAGACGTTAATAATAATTTGGCCACCTCCATAACAGAGAAAGCTAAGTATGATTTTTTAAAGCACAGAATCATTCAGACCTCAAACACTCCCAAAGCGAAGAAGTCTGTCAGAGAACATAGAACAAAGCACCAAGTGTTTTGTAACAAAATGGGCTTTGTGAACCCCAGCTCCCCAGTCGCTAGCTATTTAGGCCTGGGCATGTTATTCACTGAGCCTCATTGTCCTTATCTGTAAAATGGGGATGACAGTAACACTCCTCGCCTGATGTCTGTGAGGATAAATGAGATGAGTCATGGAAAGAGTGGAAACAATGTTTGGCACACCAGTATGTGCTCAATAAATGCAATGTTATCATTGTTTCAAGTTTGTGTTGAGCAGCTACACTCTTGTTGCCCTAGGCCCTGTGATAGACACAAGACATAGAGACCCCACACACAAGTTCTGGTACTCCAGAAGGTCAAAGTCTAATACAGAAGACCAAGAGAAGACTCATAAAGAAGCACCATAGGTGTACCCGGGGGGCTCAGTTAAGCATCCAACTTCAGCTCAGGTCATGATCTTGCGGTTCCTGAGTTCCAGCCCCTTGTCAGGCTCTGTGCTGACAGCTTGGAGCCTGGAGCCTGCTTTGGATTCTGTGTCTCCCTTCCTTTCTGCCCCTCCCCTGCTCACATCTCTCTATCTCTGTGTGTGTCTCTCTCTCTCTCTCTCACTCTCACACTCACACACACACACACACACACACACTACCATGAAGTATAGGTGAGTGCTGGACTGCAGGACCCAGGGTCCCCTGGGTGCTGGGGAGGGGGGAGGCGGTTTGGGGCACCCGTGAGTTGCGGCTCCTCACTTTGTCTCTGGGGTGAGGGCGTTGCACAAAGTTCGCTTTAATCAGGCTGCCACCTATGCGCCTTCTCACTCTCCCTCTTGCTCTTACAGCAGCTGTGGAAGAGGGCTGCCTGCCTCCAGAGAGGTGAGTACCTGCTTCTTAATTGGGCAGGAGCACAGTGCATGTAGCCATTGACAAGGCTGCTTAACCTGCCTGAGAGCAGGCAGTAAGTCCACGGCCAGGTGTCTCTATTTCTCCGAAGGGTTGCAGGAAGAACAGATTTATAAGCAACAAGCTGCAACTTTTGTTTTAGAGGAGAGATTAAATAAACTGCATTTAACTGCTGTGCTGACAAGAAGTTGCAAAGATGGTCCTCTGAGGGACTTTTATTTATTATACAGTTGGGTTCAGTAAATTGAAACATCAGCTTCCATAGTAATAAATTGAATTAGAGGCTACAGAATGCTGTGGGCAGCTGGCGTGGTGTTAGGAATCGGTAATGGGACAAAGGACCTACTGTTTTTGTTGTGCTTGTTCTGAGAATTTTGCCATGGAAGTGTCAGTTCATTAATTCACTCGACCAAATACTATCTGTGCAGCCCTTTGAGGTGTCGTGCGTTGAGCTGGCTACTTTATGCAGATTTTCTCACTTCCTTTTCTCAAGGCTGCAAAATGGCTGCCGCTGTCCTCATTGTCTAGCCGAAGACACTTGGGCTCAGAAAGTTTGGCCATTTGCAGAACCATGATTCCAACCCATAGACGCCCAAACTATTTTTTCTATCGAATATAAGGGAAATAAGATGGTGTAAGTCTGAGGTGTGCAAGATGTTAGCATGACACATTTGTAAATTGCAGTATGACTGCTTCAGTAGTTAGCTGATGCCTTTTTCACCTCGCGTAATGCTCGTTTCTCTTTTGTGTTGAAAACAGTTACGATCTCATCTCTTGGCAACTTTAAAATTTACAATAAAACACTTTTTGCTGTAGTCACTATTTGCACATTAGATCTCTGGAACTTCCTTATTTACTAGTTATAAGTTTGAACCGTAAATAACATCTCCCCACCTCACCCACCCCTCAGCCTCTGGTAACCACTCTTTACTCTCTGTTTTTACGAGTTTCGTTTTGTTTTGTTTTTTTTAGATTTCCCATCTAAGTGATACCATACGATAATTGTTTTTTCTCTGTCTGATTTATCTCACTTTTCCTAATGCCATCAAGGTCCGTCCGTGTTGTCACTGATGGCAGGATTGTCTCCTTTCTTGTGGCTGAATAACATCCTGCCATACATAGAGGGCACATCTTTATCCATTCATCTTTTGGTGGACGCTTAGGTTGTGTCCACATCTTGCCTATTGTGATATTAACAGGAGCGTAGAGGTATCTCTTCAAGATGCTAATGTCATTTCCTTCAGATACATACCCAGGAGTGGGAGTGCTGGATCATATGACAGGTCAATTCTTAATTGAACCCCTATACTCTTTTCCATAATGGCTGTACGAACAGGTGTGCCCAAACTCTTTTGATTGTATCAACCTCACCTCCCTCACAAATAGGTTCCTTTTCTCAAGAAGGTCAGCCTTGGAAGAAACAGCGAACATAAAAACCAATCCCCACATTATTTACCAAACGTTTATAAGACTAGAATGTGTTAATTTTCCTAATAGAGGAATGTACAAGATTGAGAGGTTGCACAAATATGGGAGTGATCACTTGTCCTTGGGAGGGGTCAGTGAAGCCTTTATAGAAAACGAATCAGTTATCTATTGCTACAGTCATACTCCATAATACACAACAAAGTATATCAACAGCACACGCAAAAGTGTGGGTGAAGCTGATCTGGGCTGGGCTCAGCTGGTGGTGTTAGTATGTTGCAGATTCCCTAGGCAGTTTCCCTGATATTGACTGGGGTTGCTACCCTTGTCTGGGGGTCAGCCTGCAGCTGGCGGATGTAGGATTGCCTTGGCTGGCATGAGTGGGGCAACCTGACTTCACACCATCTGCCTCACCCTCCAGCAAACTGGCTGAGGAACAACCTACAGTCACAGCAGACAAGACCATCCCAGTTGCACAAACACTTTTCAGACTCTGCTGTATCACATTTGCTCACATCCTATGGGTCAAAGCAAGTCACGTGGCCCAGCTTCAGCGTGGGAGGACACCACAACTTTACCTAAAAAAAAAAGGGGGGGGCAGGGATCCAAGAAGGAGTGAAGAATAGGGGTGTACATCCAATCAGCCTGTCACTGAAGAGGAAACATTTGCCGTGAGTACTGAGGATAGACATTGGCTGGATGACGTGGGGAAGGGCACGATAGGCAGAGGCAGGAGCTGTGGGGAAACGGGTATTCTCTGTGAAAACTAGAAATAGGTTAGTAGAATTGGTGTGGGAAGGGTAGTTTGGAATGAAAAGAAATGCTATTGTGGAGGTAAACAGGAGCCAAATCTTAGTAAGATGAGACCATCTTGTTCACCAAGGAACTGACCATCTGGTGTTGGGCATATGGTCCACCTGCTCCAGGAACTCCTAGTTTAGCTGCCCAGTTGAAAGAGTTAAATGACAGCACAGGGAAGGTGAGTGGAGCCACATTCTATGTGCGTTTTTGTGAAAGAGAAAAAGCAATTTAGACAGCTGAGGCAATGAGTTGTACTGTTTACTCAATGAACATGGGCCCCAGGGTGACCGTGTGAGGGGACAATATAACTCTGCTGTGCACTGAGTCAATCTTGGTTCCCTCATGACTCACCTTCTCTGAGCATCTCAATGTGATGATATGTGTCCTGTGATTGAGGTATGTAACCAGATACGCATTCTTCCTACGGTCTGCCTCCGACCTCAGCTGAGTTCTTCTCTGGCACTTTCATCAAAGGCAGTGGTCTGTTTCAATATGGAGGCTAAACTCGCTTGCTGGCCACATATTGGGAAACAGTGGGGAGTCTCTAATGTGACACCTCTTTCCTGAGGGACCCGGAAAGGCAGTTGGACTGTCGGGTCCTTTCACACTGACTTTAGAACCCGACCATCATCAGAAATGAGGTTCACTGTACCGCAGTTACAGTAGGGTCCATGGTGATGTACGAGTACCAAGCAAAAGGGGCAAAGAGGAACCGGCATACTTAGGGGCTGCTTCATGGAGGATGGAAGCTCTTGAGATGGCTACTGTGTGATGGGTCAGGATTAAATAGGTACGCGTATTCCCTCTTGTGAGACTGTACAGTGGGTGAGGGCAGGGTACTGTTCCCAGAAATCACCACATTCCTGACTGGATGGATGGATGGATGGACCCAGGGATGCTCAGGAAAGAGACAGAATGTGACTGAAAACAAGGCAGTAGTACAAAAGTGGGGGATAAACAGACACAGAGTATTCTGATGTGGAAGAGTAAGAGCTGAGATTGGATCCTAAAGTTAATTAGGTGCCGGGCTGAGAAGTTGGGACTTTAGCTGGTCAGTGATGTGTTTATTTTTAAAAAAATTTTTAATGTTTATTTTTGAGAGAGAGACAGAGTGCAAGCAGGGGAGGGGCAGAGAGAGAGGGAGACACAGAATCGGAAGTGGGCTCCAGGCTCTGAGCTGTCAGCGCAGTGCCCGACACGGGGCATGAACAGTGAACCGTGAGATCATGACCTGAGCCGAAGTCAGACGCTTAGCCGACTGAGCCACGTAGGCGCCCCAGTGATGTGTTAGCTCAAACACGTAAATGCAATGATGCTGAACAGCGTTAGATCCAACTTCCATGGAAACTGGCACTTGTTTGGAAAGAACATCTTCCACATTCATGGTATTGATCTTCAGTACAAATAATAGATTCGAAGCAATACATGGGGTGTCATTACTGGGAGTGGACCTGGCAATTGTTAGATGTAGCAGGCCACGTAGCGTAATATTAACAAGTCTGGGGGTTTTAGTCCGAGGCCTACCACTTAACACCTGCATAACCTTGGACAAATGCCTTGACCTCTGCAGACCTTAGTTTCTACTCACGTAAAGTGGGAGGCTGATAGGATCTAACTCATACAGGTATGGCAGATGTTAAATAATGATTGTAGGGTGTTGAGTGCAATGCCAAGCATCTAGAGAGTGTTCAATAAAGCTTGCTTGGCTATTGTTGAACCCCCCTCCAAAGGCAAGAATCCATGCTCAGAAACTTAGTCTCTTAAAAAATCCTTTGATGGTGAGCTCATTACCAGAAGAGTCCCATATTTTTCTTGTTGAGGCACATTTTATTCATTCATCCTATGTTTATTGATTTATATGCCAAGCCCTCTTACATACATTGAGAATATGGAATTGTATAGACAAAGGTTTCCTACATGCAGGTACATATACATACACACATGTGACACATTTGTCTTCTGTATTCAAAAGTCCGAGTTGGGCTGGGGCCACAAATGACCTCCCTACCCCTAGCCACCTGTCCAAGATCTACTCATTGGTACTGTAAACAGGGTCTTGACCCCTTCCTTACGTGACTGCTTTTAAGACCTCTAAGGGATACATCGTGTTAAATAAAACTTTCATCGTTTTCAACCATTACTCACAAAACAGGAGTCTGTACCTGTACTTTTATGGATATATGTTTTAATCATCTTGTTAGAAACTCAGCGCATTTACAGTAGCCACTGACTTTTGAACCTCTTTATGTTGTGTGTTAAAGATGAGAAGCAGCATTGTGTAATGCAACATGGTCAAGTCTGGAGTCACATTCCCATAGAGTCAAATGCTTCCTCTCCACCTGTGACAGCTCAGAGCTTTGCTATATGCGTCTGTAAGGTGGACACAGTAATACTTCTTCACTGACTATCACAGAGACTAAATGAAATAACATGTATGAAGCGTGGAGTACACAGAGGATGCTTAGTAAGTCTTGGTTTTTCAACCCTTGGCCTCTCCATTCCTTGTTATCTCTGGAATAAATATCTCGTTAGTTCCCAACAGTGGAATGACTCGTTGGAGGTTGTTCTTTGTCATCACTCTTTCAGGAGAGCCAAGCTGGCTGGCATCCCTCTTGACTAAGCAGCCCCTATTTGTGTGAGCAAAGCAGGTTAGTCCCAGGGCAGCAATTAGCACTGGGTCTCTGTCAGTACTTAGCAGAGTTGGCTAATATTTTATTCATTAGCTATAAATATGGCTTTGCTCCCATTAAAAAGTGTCAGGGGGTAGTCCTGACTCAGGAAATCTCTGGCTCAAACACTAAAAAAGAGAGAGCCTGCTTATTTCAGGAGAGAAGATTCATACAGTATGGTGTTTCGCAGGTGAGGGTCTGTGGGTGGGTCCCAGGAGTCCACCATTTTCTCTCCTGAACTTTTTGATTTTGTGTCTTCATTTTAATGATAGTCTTTAAAAGATAACGTAAGCTTATTTTGAATATTCCTGATGATCTCTTTCATCCTAATGTTTTGGAACATGCTTTTATATTTGCATTCTGGTATTTCTACCCCATGTAGAGTGAGAAACACAGATGTCTTATAGGGCTGAGCGGATTATGTCACTACATCTAGGACATGCGTTACATGACGGGGAAGGATAGATCCTGTGGAAATGGGAATAAATGCCTTACCTAAGGCATTCATGTAAAATACTGATAATAACAGAACAAGCCCACGGTGGTCAAGCAAAATGCGTCTGTAGTCTTTATTTGAATAGTGGTAAGTGCCATAAAGCAAATTAACGAGAGCATTCGAATAGTAACTAGGATATAGGAAGTGTAGGATGATCAAGAGAGGCCAGACGTGGTGATATTCAGGATGAGACCTGCATGATGAGGGACGCAGTCATGAAAGGTCTAGGAGATGGATGTGCCAGGAGAGGGAATGGGGTCTCAAGGGAGAACTCCATCTGCACATTGAGAGAACCAGCAAGGAGGGAGCACAGTGGGCTGGTGCAGTGATGGTCTTGAGAGCCATGGAGTGAATTTGGATTTTGCTCTAAATATGCTGGGAAGCCACGGGAGTTTTATGCCAGGGAGTGACATGTGCTGACATTTATTTTGTAAAGATCACTTGGGATGCTGTATAAATAATAAACTTAGTATGGAGACCGGTAGAAACAGAACGACAGCTTCAGAAGCCATTGCAACAGCAAAAGAGTGACGATAACAACAAATGCAAGCAATCAGCATTCATATTTTACGTGTTCTAAGTTCTTCACACGTGTGGTTCCATTTATGACAGTCTGAAGAGGTAGATGATATCCAGTTTTATAGATGAGGAAACTGAGAAGGAGATTAAATTGCTTGATATGGACAAGGTGGTAGAAATGGAGATTTAACAAAATGAAGGGACTCCAGATGTGTTGTGGAGGAAATGTAGTGACTGCAGGATCAGCTGTAGAGAAGGAGATAGGAGGGCAAAAGAGGGATATGAGAGAGTTTCTAGGTGATTTGCTGTTTCCATCATTGTTGGCATTAACACGTGTGGAGTGCTTGGCACATCCTCAGCTTTCAGTACAAGACTGACCCTTCCTGAAAGCTATTTGGGATTGTTTTTTTACTTAAAACAACATGTCCTTGTGCCTTTGTGCATGTAAGACCAGAACTTCTTAGGACTAGTTTTTATGTTGTTTGCAACTACAGTGCTCTTTCTCGAATGGCTGCATTTCAGGTAGTCCAGACTGGTATAGACCTGCTCTGATTGACCAACAGCAAAACGGGCTCCTCCTGATGGTATCTGGGAGGTGAAGGTGGGCCCTGACATCTCAGCACGCTTAATTCAATCACCATGGGGCAAGAATGAGGAGAGGGAATTTGTTGAAGCCTGTGCCTTATGAAGTCATAGACCTAGAATGTTCAGGTGGCTTCAGCTCAGGCCACTTCAGGAACTTCTTCTTATCCCTTTTTAATTGGATTTCAGGGACACAGCAAGGCCACTGTTTTGGCCTGTCTTTCCAAGGGCATTGGTGGCAAGAACACGTGTTTGGGGGTTTTCTCTATCATAGTTTCAAGTGTTCCTCCTTTAAAGAGAAGTTCACCTATAGGTTCTGTTTATTGAGCACTTGTCACGGACGGAGGTTTGTGCCCTGTACTTAATGTCTACTCTCTCATTTTAAAGCTTCCAACCATAACTACCCCGTGAAATTGGTGGTTAGTGGACTCCCTGACCATAGAATCAGGTTAAGGATTTCGAGATGATACAGCTGGATCATCAGTACCAGGATTTGACCTTGTCTGCATGTTTCAGAGTACCACCTATGAACCAGCCCTCCAGGCTGCCTTACAGAGGATTCACACTAGACCTTCACCTATGACCAAAGAGGGAAACTTTTAAGACTCGTGGTCTGCTCTACACATTAAGCCTTGACATTGTCCACACAGGTATTCTCGAATACCTTTCCTGCCTTAAGATTTCTTTTTCTGTCTGTAGAAAGATCCGTGTGAGGGAGGCTGGCCAGGGTAGAGCTAAAGTATCGAAGTGTTAACAAGTCTCATCTCTCTTGAGTGGCATTTGAATGATAAGCTGGAAAAATTCATGATTTAGGAAGAAATTAGACACTAAAGTTGCAGACTTAGAGCCTATTTTTGTACATAGGTTTATTCGAAAAGGCTGAATGGAAACTAATCTTGGACTATGGCCACATTTTAGTCCCATGATCATCTTAGGAGGGCAAAATTCATATTCTCATTTTGTAGATGAGAAACCAAGGGCTCAGAGACATTTCATGACTTGCTCTAAAGTGTAAGATAATACAGGGGCACCTGGGTGGCTTAGTCGGTTAAGCAGCCGACTTCAGCTCCGGTCATGATCTTGCAACTTGTGAGTTCGAGCCCCACATTGGGCTCTGTGCTGACAGCTCGGAGCCTGGAGCCTGCTTTGGATTCTGTGACTCTGTCTCTGTCTTCCCCTACCCTGCTTGTGCTCGCTCTGTCTCTCTCTCTCCCTCTCTCTCAAAAATAAATGAACATTAAAAAAAAAAAACTTTATAAGATAATACAGAGCTTATCTGGGATGCAAACTGAGGACTGGGTATTTATAAGGATTTTCAACTACACCACCCTGTCTCAGAATTTTTGTAACATGAGAGATTTTTGGAGATATGTTAGATTCTAAATTCCACGATTATCTCTCTTTCTCGCTTTTGTTTCCCCAGGAAGTAGACATGCAAGTAATAATTACTTAATAACTGAGTAAGTGATGGGCTAATTGAATGACAGTTTGATAAGGAGAAGGATAGACAGATAAACTTTCACCGTCCGTGAACTTTTATATAAACAAAGCGT
Source organism: Panthera uncia (assembly GCF_023721935.1). NCBI lineage: Eukaryota > Metazoa > Chordata > Mammalia > Carnivora > Felidae > Panthera > Panthera uncia. Next base: position 59,717,718 of record NW_026057585.1, read on the forward strand.
TCTCAGGTTCTGTCATCTGTATATTTTGCATTGATCTGCATGTCCAATATCCTGTCCTGCGAATATTAAAGCTAAATAATTTAAGACAATCTGGGCTCTTGGTTTGCCCTTGTATATCATGGGCGGGCTCCTGCCATGTGAAGATATGGACTCACATGTAATAATCTCTGTCCTCTGCTCCTTCTTACTCTAGCCATCAGCTTCAAGTGACACTACCAAGAAGCTTGTCGTTATTTTTAGCCCTTCCGGAAGGCAGTCCTTTCTTCTTTACCTTCTGTGGGCCTGTTCCACTTTGCATTCCATAGTTATTTAACCAAACTAATCACTGAGCACTTTCCCTCCGGTTGGCATTTTGAATGAAATTCAAACTCCTTATCAAGACCAAGAAAGTCCTACGTGTTCTAGCTGCTCTGTACTCTGGAGACTCCCCTCCTAACTCCCTCTCTCCCTTGTTCACTGTCTTCAGCCCACTGACTGGCCTTCTGGCCTCTCCCCAAACACAGCAAGCATGTTCTCACTGAGCACTCATGTTTGCTTCTTCCTGTGTTAAGGAGTGATCTCCAAGATCTTTAGATGGCTCCTTTTCATCGTCCAGGATTCCTTCTGTCCCATCAGTCAGTCAGTGAACGTTTTTTGAGCCCCAAGTATGTGCCAGACATGGTTCTAGATGCTGATAATGTCACAGAAAACAAAACGAAGTCTCTGCTCTCAGACATATATGTTTTACTTGGGAAGAAATTCAGATAAGCAAATGATGACGAAATGTAAGACAAAATGATAAATACATGCCCACTTCCTGGACCAGACCTTGTGTCTCCTCTCCCAATGTGCCATCTGTTCCACACAGAGGCCTGCTAAATTCTTCTGTTATTATTTATTAATGCCTCAAATAATAATTCTGGTTTATTTTCTTTGTTATTCTAGACGATGAGAGTCTTGAGTTCAAGGACCTTGTCTATCGTTTGCTTTTGTATTATAGAACAGTGCTTGGCACGGAGGGGGAGCTAAGTGAACATATTCATGATGTGACATCATCTGTCTGTCTTTGTAGGAGTTTTCAGTGTTTCTGTGAGCATCGGAGGAGGATCCAGATCATTGGGAGCCTATAATGTGCCAGGCATTGTGGGGCACCCAGGCGGCTCAGTCGGTTACGTTGGCCAACTCTTGATGTAGGCTCAGGTCATGAAGTCGTGGTCGTGAGATCGTGCCCCATATTCGGCTCCGTTTCACTGTCCTGGGATTGAGACCTGAGTCAGTCTCCATGGTGAGCATGGGGTCTGCTTGGGATTCTCTGTGTCCCTCTCTCTCTTCCTCTCCCCTGCTCATACTCTCTCTTTCTATAAACAAACATTTTTCCAAAAAAATGTGCCAGGCATTGTCTTTGTAACTAGGGACCCAGCAGTGAGTGATAAATACAATCACAGAGCAAAAGAGAAAAAAACTAAACTTACAAAAGTAATGAAATGACTTAAAGATTAGGACGACTACTGAGAATTGTATACAGCCAAAGGTTGTGTAGACAGAAATGGGGGGAAGAGGATTATTTGGAAAAGGAAGGAGAAGGACTTTGTTGAAGGCAATGTGTAAGGGGAGACCTGACACTTGAGAAAGAGCTGGCCATACAGAGGCATTCCAGGTGGCAGGAACAGCATTTGCAAAGCCCTTGAGTTGGGGGAGAGCATGATGTCCTTGGACAACAAAAAGGAGGCCAGCACGCTTAGAGTGTCACGGGAGAGCAGGGGAATGGTTGAACAGGAGGTTGGAGAAGTTGCTGGAAGTGAGATCATAAAGGGGAGGCGGCTGATGGTTTGTCGTTGTCGCCGTTTTTCATTAAGAGTCACAGGAAGCCTCAGAAGTCTTAAGCAGGTCTGTGACAAGGTTCCGATCCTCTTTTTAGAAGATCATACCGACCACTTTGTGGAGAATAGGTGGCAGAAGGAACAGAGACATGACAATTCATATTTTAATCTTTTTTTTTTAACATTTATTTATTTTTGAGACAGAGAGAGACAGAGCATGAACGGGGGAGGGTCAGAGAGAGGGAGACACAGAATCCGCAACAGGCTCCAGGCTCTGAGCTGTCAGCACAGAGCCCGATGCGGGGCTCGAACTCATGGACCGCGAGATCATGACCTGAGCCGAAGTCGGACGCTCAATCGACTGACCCACCCAGGCGCCCTGACAATTCATATTTTAAAGAATAAGTCAGAGTTTGTGAAGCGGCCATTGGGGGTAAGGATATGGCAAGCAGAAGGACCACATATGCAGAAACACTGAGGCAGGAAGTGTCCTTGTGTGTGCAGGAACCACAGGTAATCCGACATTTTAGAACGTATGGTGGCTGGGTGTGTGGGGCACAGTGCGGCACGCAATAGTTGGGCAGATGTTGGCTCAATCGTAGAATGGACTTAGAGGGTGTTTGTTTTGAGACTCATCATATACAGTCTACTTTTGTTATTTTCCAGACTCTTGGGCATTTTTCACCTTCCTGTCTAAATTATAAATTATTTGAAAGCAGGAAGAAGATCTGCTACTTCTCATCAGCCGCGTAATTGAAGTCTGTTTAAATTGAGTGCTTTTGCAGTACTTGAAAATCAGAAGGTCCAGGGAGTATGTTGTGAAGGGCTACGAGCACAGACTTTGGGTCGGATAACCTCAGATTCCTATTTTGAGCCCCACACACAAGCTGTGTGATCTTAGAAAAGTAATTTAATATCTCTGGGCCTCCCATTTCCTCACATGGGAGACGGTGAAATCAATAAATCCTCCCTCTTAGGGTGGCTGCGAGGATTGAGATGAATATCTGTAATTCTGCAGAGTGCCCGGCAATGTTGTAAACACTTGATAAATCGCAGCGATTTGTTGTTTGTTGGTAGGAGGGGGCTCTGTAATAGGGTCTAGTGCTGCCGACGGGCTGGAGTCGGGAAACAGGGTTGCTACCGAAAGCCTGCCTCTAGCTCTGGGGATGGCCCGCTCTCGCTTTTTGTAAAACAGCTGGGGTTGGAAGTTCCGGCCACCTGAAAGGGACACCCTGAAATTTGAAATGCAGATACCTTAAAAGTTGCCCTTGCTGATGAAAATGAGGGCTTCAGGTCGTTTTGTTTCATGCTACAGAAGTTGCCGCTGGTTACGGAAGAACCTGCTTTAGCGGTGGCATTGGAAGGCAACGTGCTTTCAGACAGCCATGCCCAAGTTCACAATGGTTTCATCGATTGCACCGTCACCTCAAAACATAGGTTAAGTAATAGAATACTGTTCTTATTTTATGGGTGATAATGTCAGGCACGGAAAAGTACAGTGATACTCCAACACATTTTCCCCCATAGAAATGACGCGGAGAAGGATTAATCTGTGAAACTGTTGGATCGCCCTACAAAGTTTTGAAAAATATTCTCCAAAACCCACTCATAAGCTCCTTGACCTTCACCATCGTGCTATGCTTCATTATTCTCATTTTTCAATTTCTCCTTGATTCTAGAGTGACCTGTAGTCCAGAGGAAAAGAGCAATGAACTAGGGACTATGCCTGGCTCCCGTGGCATATTGTATGAGGTTACACAGCACTTAAATAGCATTTACTTGGTTGTTGTATCAGGGTTCTCCGAAGAAACAGGACCAGCGGGAGTTACAGAATATTTGTGTATTCTATATTAGAATTATGCACATTGGGGCACCTGGGTGGCTCAGTCAGTTAAGTGTCTGACTCTTGATTTTGGCTTAGATCATGATCTCACGGTTCATGTGTTCAAGCCCCACGTCAGGCTCTGCGCTGACAGCACGGAACCTGCTTGGGGGCCTCTCTCTCCCTCTCTCTGCCCCTCTCCCTCTCGTGCTGTCTCTGCCTCTCTCAAATAAATAAACTTAAAAGAATGAGGCACATAATATCTGGTACATAGGTACATTATGTGCATAAATATCAATGTGTACATAATATTTAGTGATTGATAATGAGCAACTTGTTCGCACGCTGGTAATGGAAGCTGAGAAGTCCTGTGATGTGCCATCTGTGGGCTAGAGACCCAGGACTCCTAGCCAGTGTTGTGGTTGCGACTACAGTATTGTGGTTGAGAGCCAGGAGAGCTGGTGGTAAAAATCCCAGTCCAAGGGCAAGAAAAGATGAAATGAGATGTCCCAGCTCAATCAACACAGCAGGAGAAAAAAAGGTGGTGAATTCCTCCTTGCTCCACCTTTTGTCCTATCCAGACCCTCAGTGCATTAAATGATGTCTCCTCACAGGAGGGAGGGTGATCTGTGGTACCGACTCCATGGATTCAAATGCTGATCTCATCCAGAAATAGCCTCATGGACGCTCCCAGAAAGAACGCTTCATTTGCCCAACTGGTGGCCAATCCAGTTAACACAGAGAATTAACCATCAGTCATCATAGTTTGGTGGCCCTTTACAGGAAGAATTGGGTTATACATCCATTGATGGAAAACACAGAAATATCTAGTGCCCAGCGCTGAGTGATGTTGGGGACGTTGTATTTGCTAGAGTTGTTGTTGAAATCAAAGGCGAATTAGGAAGGTTATGAAATGTGCTGGTAAGGTTGGGCTTACACACCTCCCCACGTGTGTGTGTGTGTGTGCGCGCGCATGTGTGTATGAACATGTGTATATAGACACACATACCTATGCAGACATTTAAACCATATGTATCACATCTAGAGATATATATGCACAAACCTGTGTGTGTGGGTTCTGTTAAAATGGAAGAAGTGGAAGAACTAATGGTCGAGGTGGTAGAAGTTGAAGTGCGGGTGGCGGGAACGTGGGCTCGTGCAAGAAGTAGAAGGGGCAGGAAAAGTGGAGGTGGTGGTAGCAGGGGTAGCAAACCCTCTGTGCCGAGCACCACCCCAGACAGCGGAATTTACATCCTCTCGTTCTCATGAAAAACAGGACTACAGGTAGAAGACACTCAGGGCCAAATACCCGCTCAGGGTCACGGCCAGGGAAAGCTCGCGTTTCACCCCATATCTGTCTTTCCAAAGCCTGTGTCATCTTCAAACCATGATGCTCAGCGGCTTGGTTGGTGGTTCCTCTTAAGCAGTAATAGGTAGAAGACAGAATTTTAATAGCTTGTGGAAGAAATCCTCCTTGAAAATTTATCATGTATTTTTGTGAACCTGGCATAAATGCTTTTTGAGATCCATGGTAAATAGCATTTAAGTCCTAGTCTTTTTTTAATGTCTCCTCACCAATCCCTTCACTCAAGAGGATTGATTGATTGATTGATTGATTTCTATTTTAGAGAGAGAGAGAAAGAGCAGGACAGGAACAGAGAGAGAATCTTAAGCAGGCTCCACACTCAGCGTGGAGCCCGTTGCAGAGCTCAATCTCACAACCATGAGATCATGACCTGAGCTGAAATCAAGAGTCAGATGCTTAACCGACTGCGCCACCCAGGTGCCCCTCAAGAGGGGGATTTCTTAAGGTGAAGCCCTATGGGGAGAGTAGTCTTACAAAAAGTATTTGTTGGAAATGGAATTTGCCCAGTTTGGGACTTTGGGTAATTGAGAAATCAGATGGCCTGGGCTCCCTTGTCACCAGGAACCTGTGCAGTGTCACACAGAGTGACTCCTGGCTAAGCTACTCCTGTTCTTCTCTCCAAAATGGATGGCCCACTGAAATAAGAAGTCAAAGAGGCTTGGCTTTCAACTTAGACCTACCTCCCTAATTAAATACCGAAGTAGAGCTAACAGGTTTTGCTGTTCAAGCCTCAGTCTTTCTACCTAATGGAAGCTCTGCTTTAGATTTTCCAAAGCCACCTTACGGTGAAAATTTTCAACTTCCCCTCGTGTAGCTTTCCTCAGTGAGCCTCTGAAGGAATTAAAGCTCTGAGGTCTTAAGTGACTGCTCGCATCCACACAGCCAGCGAGAGATGGATATGACGAACCTATGCACAGTGCCTACCACATGGCAAACCTCAACAAACTGTAGCTAATACCATGGACAGTGTCACTGTTGGACCAAGTGAGCAGGTCGAATGAGCTCTGTGAGCCAATTCTCTAGAATGTACAGCCTCATACAGAGGTTGACTACATTATTGTCCAAAAGAGAGGTATCATCTAGGGGTAGACACAGCAAGTAGAAACAACCATGACAGGAGGTCCCAAGTCCGTGACTCAAACTATCAAAAGTTGATTTTGAAGACAGAATTCCAAGGGTCCAAAGACAGCAAATTTCTTTTTGGGGCACCTGGCTGGCTCAGTTGGTTGAGCGTCTGACTTCGGCTCAGGTCATGATCTCGCGGTTTGTGAGTTTGAGCTCCACTATGGGCTCACTGCTGTCAGCACAGAGCCCGCTTCAGATCCTCTGTCCCCCTCTCTCTATGCCCCTCCCCTGCTCACACTCTCTCTCTCTCAAATATAAAAAGAAAGCACTAAAAGAAAAAAAAAGAAAAGAAAGAACATTTCCTTTGTGAATCATCTGTAACACTAGCCCTGCATTTACAGGACTTGTTTCTTCTTGAACTTACGTAATGTTGAAGATCTCATTTAGAAACAATGTTTTATTATATATTTAAATTACTAGAGGTTTTCTGTAAAAAAGAAAAGATAGAAAGTTGATGCTATGCCAGCAATAAAAAGAACTTTCAATAAGAAGAAAATGCAAACGTCAAGAAAACTTTTTTAGTTGGGTATAATTGACATATAACATTCTATCAGTTTCAGGTGTACATCATAATTATTTGATATTTGTATATGTTGTAAAGTGATCACAGGAAGTCTCGTTAACATCTGTCACCACACATAGTTAACACAATTTTTTTCCTTGTAATGAGGACTTCTGTGGAACCTCCGTTTTTCAACCCTTCAATCTGTGTGTCCTTAAATCTGAAGATGAGTCTCTTGTAGGTAGCATATAGGTGGGTCTTGTTTTGTTTTTTTATTTTCATTCATTTACTCTGTGTCTTTTAATTGGAAAAATTAGCTGATTTACATTTAAGTAATTTTTTATAAGTATGTATTTATTGCCATTTTGTTAATTGTTTTCTGAGTGTTTTATAGTCTCTCTGTGTCCCTTTATTCTCCTCTTTGTCTCTCCCTTTGTGGTTTGATGACTTTCTTTAGTAGCACACTTAGATTTCTTCCTCATTATCTTTTGTGTATATACTATAGGTTTTTGCTTTGTGGTTACCATGAAGCTTACAAATAACAATTTATACTTATAACAGTCTATCTGAAGTTGATAACTTAAATTCAAACACAAATCTATCCCCATGTTTTGTATCTTTGATGTCACATTTTACGTCTTTTTATGTGGTGTATTTCTTTTTTTTTTTTTTTTAATTTTTTTTCAACGTTTTTTATTTATTTTTGGGACAGAGAGAGACAGAGCATGAACGGGGGAGGGGCAGAGAGAGAGGGAGACACAGAATCGGAAACAGGCTCCAGGCTCTGAGCCATCAGCCCAGAGCCTGACGCGGGGCTCGAACTCACGGACCGCGAGACCGTGACCTGGCTGAAGTCGGACACTTAACCGACTGCGCCACCCAGGCGCCCCTTATGTGGTGTATTTCTTAACTGATTATTGTAGTTATAGTTATTATTACTACTGTTGTTTTTTAACATTCATAGTAGTTTTACAAATGATATAAATATAAATCCACTACCTCATTATATATTTACCTTTACCATATACTTAACCTTTGCTGATATTTTCATACATTTTCTTGTTACTAATTAGTGCCCTTTGTTCTCAGCATAATGAAATTCCTTTAACATTTTTGTAAGGTTGGTTAGGTAGTGATGAACTCCTTAACTTTTGCTTGTTTGGAAAACTCTGTCCTTCAGTTCTAAACATTAGTTTGGCCAGGTGGAATATTCTTGTTGAAGTTGTTTTTCTTCCAGCACTTTGAATAAATCATGCCATTCCCTTCTGGCCTGCAAAGTTTCTACTGAAAAAATCTGTTAGTTTTATGTGTGTTCTCTTGTATGTAACAGGTTTTTTTTTTTTTCTTGCTGCTTTCAACATTCTCTTTATCTTTAATTTTGATATATTGATTATAATGTGTCTTGGTGTGAGTCTTTTTCGGTTTACTTCATTTGGAACTCTCTGGTATTCCTAGGTCTACATGTGTTACTGGTTTTTTTGTTTTTTTTCTTCCAGGTTAGGGAAATTTTCAGTAATTATTTCTTTCTGATCCTTTCTCTCTCTTCTCCTTCTGGGAACCCTATAATGTGAATGTTACTTTGCTTGATGTTGTCCTAGAAGTCCTTTGAACTATCTTCATTTTTTTTTTTTCATTCTTTTTTCTTCTTACTTCTCTGATTGGGTAAGTTCCACTGCCCATTCTTGGAATTCATTGACCCTTTCCCCTGCTTCATCTGTTCTGCTGTTGAATGACTTTACTGTATTTTTCAGCTCCGTTACTGTATTCTTCAGCTTTGTAACTTCGATTTGGTACTTCTTATATTTTCTCTTCATTGAAATTCTTGCTGTGTTCATGAATTCTTCTACCAAGTTCGGTAAGCATCTTTATGACCATTAGTTTGAATTCTTTATCAGGTAAATTGCTTATCTCCATTTCATTAATGTGTGTGTGTGTGTGTGTGTGTGTGTGTGTGTGTGTGTGGTTTTATCTTGTGGGGTTTTTTGTTTGTTTGTAACATATTCCTCTGTTTCTTCATTTTGCTTGTCTCTCTCTTGGTTTCTGTACAATAGATGAAATAGTCACCTGTCCCACTCTTGAAGGAGTGGTTTCATGTAGGAGGTAAACCTTATCATTCAATCTTGCCCTAGTTCTTGGTGTTATCTCAAACCTTTTTGATCATCTAAGCAGCCTATTATGTTTGTAATAGCTCCCAGGAGTTGAGGGTATGCTAAGACCTGCCACTGTCCCAAAGAGAGGACTTCAGTCAGCACCCAGCTTCACACTGATGAGGAGCCAGACCTTCTGGCACCAGCAGTCCTCAAATATATACTGTCTTGTATGTCTACAAACATAAGCCTCACTGGCTACCAGAGCTGGGCAATCTGAAGGTATCCCTTGGGTAACAGAACAATCAGGCTTGCAGACAAATGTATAAGCTCCTTTCCAGGAGATGCCTGTGAGTTGTAGTGAGGCAGAAGTAGGCTTATATAAAGATGGCGGCCACTGGTTTATGTTCCCTGAGAACCCCTCCATAGGCCTCTAGATGTGTACCACACCTGAAGCCTGGCCCTCAGGCCAAAACTCCAGGATAAGCAAGTGGGCCTTTTTCACAGAATGACGGCTCTTGTGTTTCAGCCTGATATTTATGCATTGACCTAGGGGTGGCAGCCTGCCAAGGACTGTCTCTTTATTATTACAGACTTATGGAACACAGGAACACAAGGCCCCCTGGCCATCAGAATCAGGTGGTTGAGGGGCATCTTCTGCATAGCAGCCACAAAAACCATGGCAGTAGACTAAAAACCAGGGCACCAGATATGTGTAAGAGCTCCCCTCTGAGAGCTGGAGCACAGCAGAGGGAGAGTGTGAAGACAGCACCCACTCCCCCAAGGTCTCTGGAAGGGATCACAGTTGCCCCTTAGATGTATGTCAAACTTTTTTTTTTAATATTATAACTTCTGTCCTCCAATACAATAATATTACTAGCACACTTGAGTGGAATGCTTATGTACAGAGAGCAAATATTTCATTCAATATCCACAATACACCTTTAAATTAGATTTTGTTATTACTATTTTAAGGAGTAGGAAACGGAGACTAAGGTATTTATTCAGTACTTTATAATTAGAAAGTAGAAGAGCTAGGATTCGAGTTTATATCTGTCTGACCCCAAGCTCCAAGTTTGTCTATAAATCTGTGTTTGTCTCCCAATGATGTCTACAGTCCTGGAGACAGACTATAGACAGTTATTTTAATAAATGTGGAAACAAAAGCTTGGCGCATAGATTTATTTAAACCGTACGCTTATTTCTTCCCTGCTATCCAAGTTCTTTATATTGACCCACACTATATTAAATCAAGGCAGATTTCAGATCTCGTTTTAATGGACCAGGAAAAGGATAAAAAGATATTCTCAGGTAGCAAAAAAAAGAGGTTTAAATACATCTACAATATCTTTTTTCATTTTTAACATTAATACTGAGACTGCCTCTCTGTAAAGACAATTTATCTGAAAGACACTTTTTTAAAAATATTCAGTTGAAATTCTTTTTGATCATCTAAAGTCAGATATTTATTCATTTCTGACAAAAGTAGTCCAAGAAATTGATTAGAACTCTTCTTTCAATTTTTCCACAAATTGTTTCTTATTAATAAAGTTAATTTACCATAGACCTGATGAGATTGTTAGGTCATTGGAGCATGAGATACATGGCATAGTCTATAATTTAAGAAAGTTTCTCTCAATTACTTTATGATAGGGGAGGGGAAAAAATAGGGGAGAAATTACTGATGCATTAGAGTTCATAATTTTTCCTTTTCAGCAAAGTGAACTGTTCATACATCTTTAGAGAATATGACTCAAAAAAAAACCCTGAAAATACTCAAGCTGGTCAAATGAGGGAAAACAATTGGGTGGAATGTGCTTGCAATACAAATAATCAATAGGGAAGGAGGAACAAGAAAAGAGAGAATTCCAACCTCTTCATTGTCTGTAGCAACAGGTATACTAATACACCTATAAATGGAAAAAATTAGGAAGAATACCAAAATACTAAGACCTCACTTGTGTTAAGGTGGGAATATCATGGGTGATCCTTTCTCCTCCCTCTCCTATCCACATTTAGTGAAATAGTGGTTTTCCATTTGTTACAGATCCAGCACAAGTCCCCTTCATTTCACTCCTCTGTCTCCTTTTTCTCCCTCCCAGAGGCAGGGATACTGTGGATACAGGAGTGTATCCATTTAGTGTATGTCTTTTTTTTTTTTTTTTTCCTAACTTTGACTCAGGGTAAGGAATATTGCACTTTTTTTTTAAAATTTTTTTTCTAACGTTTATTTATTTTTGAGACAGAGAGAGACAGAGCATGAACGGGGGAGGGTCAGAGAGAGGGAGACACAGAATCCGAAACAGGCTCCAGGCTCTGAGCTGTCAGCACAGAGCCCGACGCGGGGCTCGAACTCACGGACCGCGAGATCGTGACCTGAGCCGAAGTCGGACGCCTAGCCGACTGAGCCACCCAGGCGCCCCATTTAGCGTATGTCTTACACTTGAACAAATTCGTGTTTGTTGAAGATACAGTATTTTACATTTTTGTACGGATGCCATCTTACCATTCTGCAACATGATTTTTTTTTTGAAGCTGTATTTTCCTATTCTACCTATATTGATGAATATGAGTCTAGTTTATTCAGTATCATTTGCATATTATAGCTACTCCATCATATGGACATATCACAGTTTGTTCATGTGTTCCCTTATGGAGGGACATTCCAATTGTTTCGAATGTTCACCCTTTCAAATGATGTTGCAGTAATCATGTCATATATTTCCAGGTGAATATAACCGGGTTTCCCTAAGTTACTTACTTAGAAATAAAATTTCTAAACAAAAGTAAACAACTTCAGTTTTATATTCCAAAATGGTCGTGCCACTTTATGCCCTCAAACTAGTATAAAATTCCAGTTTCTCCATATTCTTGCCAAATGAGATATTATTCTCAAACTTTGGGATTCTTGCTTAAAATGGTGGGTGTTAACTAATCTTCATTGCCTTCCTTCCATTTCCCTGTTTACTATGTGGCTGTGCATTTATTGTTATAAGCTATTCAGTATTTCTCTTCTGTGATGTCTGCAATGTCCTTTTGTCTAGTTTTCTATGAGTTTCTCTTTTTTTCTGTTGCAGGAGTTTCCAGTAGAATTGATCTCAACTTAACTGTTACACTTCACCATTTAGTATATTTGTTGGAGATTAATCTAATTAAGAGAGTTTGTGTGGAATTTTTTTTCTTGCACCTTTTAAAATACTCTGGTTTCTTTTATTTCTTCAAGGTAATTAATTGCGGTGGTAGATTTTCTTTTTTTTTTTTTTTTTAATTTTTTTTCAACGTTTTTTATTTATTTTTGGGACAGAGAGAGACAGAGCATGAACGGGGGAGGGGCAGAGAGAGAGGGAGACACAGAATCAGAAACAGGCTCCAGGCTCCAGGCTCCGAGCCATCAGCCCAGAGCCTGACGCGGGGCTCGAACTCACGGACCGCGAGATCGTGACCTGGCTGAAGTCGGACGCTTAACCGACTGCGCCACCCAGGCGCCCCTCAGTGGTAGATTTTCTGATGTTGATCCATCTTTGACATCTTGGAATAAATTTTAGTTGTTCTTGAGTTAATTTTAATACCGATTAACTCATTTTCCTGGTATTTTATTTAGTGAGTTTGGGCCAAAATCTTTTAAGTGAGATTGGGGCTATATTTGTTATTTTGATCATAGTCTGGTTTTCATATCAAAATCATAGCGCCCTCTTCAAATGAGTAGGGTAACTTTTCTCTTTCTCTTAAAAAAAAATTTGTAACATTTATTTATTATTGAGAGACAGACACAGAGTGCGAGCAGGGGATGGGTAGAGTGAGGGGGAGACACAGAATCGGAAGCAGGCTCCAGGCTCTGAACTGTCAGCACAGAGCCCATCGTGAGGCTTGAACTCAAAAACTGTGAGATCATGACCCGAGCTGAAGTCGGACACTCAGACACTGAGCCACCCAGGCACCCCCAAAGAAGAGTAGATATTAATTCTAAGTGTTTGGTAGAATTCACCCTGAAACTATTTGATCTTGGAGTTTTGCTTGTTGGGAGTTTTTTTTTTTATTACTGATTTAATTTAGATTACTGATTACTAGCAATCAATCTATACAAATTTTGTGTTTCTTCCTGATTTAGTATTGGAAGATGGTATATCTATAGGAATTTGTCCATTTCTTCTGGGTTGTCCAATTTTTTTGGCATATAATTGTTCATAATATTATAATCCTTTGTATTTCATTACTTTCAGTTCTTTCTCCTCCACTTCTACTTGTATTTATTTAAGTCGTCTCTCTTGTTTTTTTGATGAATTTGGCTCATGGTTTATCAATTTTGCTCATCATTTTGAAGAACTGACTCCTGGTTTCATTGATCTTTTCTAATTTTTTCGTCTCAATTTTGTTCATTTCTGCTCTCATCTTTATTATTTCCTTCCTTCTACTAGCTTTGTGCTTTGTTTGTTTTTTTTTTTTCCTAGCTCTTTTGGGTATAAAGTTAGGTTGTTTATTTGAGATTTTTCTTGTTTCTTGAGGTAGGTCTGTACTGCTGCGTCCCAAAGATTTTGTACTGTGGTGTTTTATTTTTATTTGTCTCCGTGTATTTACTTTGTCCTTTAGGTCTTGTTTGGCTCATTCGTTGTTTAGTAGCATGTTGTATAGCCTCCACGTAGTTGTGTTCCTCCCACATTTTTTCTTGTAACTGATTTCTAGTTTCATATTGTTGTGGTTGGAAAAGATCCTTGGTATAATTTCAGCTTGCTTAAATTTACTGAGACTTCTTTTGTGGCCTTAACTGATCTATCCTGGGGAATTTTGCACGTGCACTTGAAGAAAATGTGTATTCTGCTGTTTGGGAAGGAATGGTCTGTATGCATCTTTTAGGTCCATCTGGTCGGATGTGTGCTTCAAACCTACTGTTTCCTCGTTCTTCTGTCTGGATGATCTATCCATTGATGCGAGTGGGTAATAAAGTCCCCTATATTACTGTATTACTGTCAATTCCTACCTTTAAGTCTGTTAATATTTGCTTTATTCATTTAGTGGCTCCAATGTTGGGTGCATAGATACTTCGAATTTTTATATCTTCTTGATGGGTTGATCGATCCCTTTACCATTATGTGGTGCCCTTCTTTGTCTTTTGCTACAGTCTTGGTTTTAAGGTCTGTTTTGTCTGATAAAAGTGATAGCTGCCCTGAATTTTGTTTTGTTTACTTTCATTTAAATAGTATATGTTTTTCCCAACTTTCACTTTCAGTCTGTGTGTATCTTTAGGTCTGAAGTGGGTCTCTTATAGGCAGCATGTATATGAATTGTTGTGGATTTGGATGTGGATTTGTTTCTATATCCATTCAGTCAGCCTGTGTCTTTTGATTGGAGCATTTAGTCTATTTAAAGTCGATAGGTATTTACTTACTGTCATTTTGTTAATTACTTTCTGTATGATTTTGTGTAATTCTTGGTTCCTTTTTTCTTCTCTTGCTCTTTTCCCTTGTGGTTTGATGTCTCCTTTAGTATTACACTTGTCTTCCTTTCTTTTTATTTTTTTGTCTTAACTAGAGGTTTTTTGTTTGTGGTTCCCATTAGGTTCATATGTAACATCTTATGTGTATAGCAGTCTTTTTAATTTGATGGTCACTTAAGTTTGAACACATTCTAAAAGCAGTAAATTTTTACTTTCCTCTACATGTTCTTTGATATCTTACTTTACAGCTTTTTATTTTGTGTATTTCTCAACTGATATTTGTAGATATAAGTGATTTTACTACTTTTGTGTTTTAACCTCCATATTAGCTTCATCAGTGATTAATCTATCTTTACTAAATGTTGGCTTTTACCTGTGAAATTTTTTCTTTAATGATTTTCTTCTAGTTTTGGCCTTTTCTTTGCACTCAAAATAATCCCTTTAGCACTTCATATAAATCTGGTTTAGTGGTGATGGACTCCCTTTAACTTTTGTTTGAGAAATATTTTCTTTTTTCTATTCTGAATAGTAGTCTTTGTAGGTAGACTGTTCTTGGTTGCAGGTTGTTTTCTCCTCAATACTTTGATATATCATGCCATTCCCTTTGACCTCCAAAATTTCTGCTAGAAAATCAGCGGATAGCCATTTGGGGTTTTTCTTGTATGTAACTCTTTTCTCTTGCTGCCCTTAAAATTCTTTCTTTTTATCAGTATGTTTTGCCACTTTAATTATGTATCTTGGTGTGAACCTCCTTGGGTTAATTTCACTAGAGGTTCTCTTTGCCTTCTGGATCTGGATTTCTGTTTCCTTCTCCAGATTCAGGAAGTTTTCAGCTATAATTTCTTCAAATAAGTTTTCTGCCTCCTTTTCTCTCTCTTCTCCTAGGATCCCTATAATGTGAATGTTACTGTGTTAGATTATGTCCCTGAATTCCCTTAACCTTTATTTAACTATTTGTTTACTTTTTGCTGTTCAGCTTGGGTACTTTCTATCGCTCTGCCTTCCAGATGGCTGATCTGTTCTTCTGCATCTTCTAATCTGTTGATTCCCTCTTTTGTATTTTTTTTTTTTAGTTATTGAATTCTTCATCTCTGACTGATTCTTTTTTAATATTTATTCTCTCTTTGTTGAACTTCTCATTGAGATTATCCTCTCTTAAGTCTAGTGAGTGTCTTTATGACCATTACTTTGAATTCTTTATCAGACATATTGTTTATTTCAGTTTCATTTAGCTCTTTTGCTGTAATTTTGTTCTATTCTTTTATTTGGGACATAGTCCTCTGTCTCTTCATTTTGTCTAACTCTCTGTGTTTGTTTCTCTGCATTAGGGAGGTCAGCTACCTTTCCTGGTCTTAAAAGTAACGGCCTTGTATAGAAGAGGTCCTGTTGTGTCCTATAGCACAATTCCTCCTAATTACCAGAACCAGGCACTCCAAGGATGTCTCCTTTGTGGGCTTACTGTGTGCACCTTACTGCTGTGTCTGCATTGTGATTGCCTTCAGACCAGCTGGCTTCAATGACCCGTTTTCTCTGTTGTGAGCACACTGGGCAGTGTTGGTCTTGAGCTATTGTGAGGCCTGTCTGAGGCCGGGGGGGGGGGGGGGGGGGGGGCTTCTAGGTGGGCAAGGTCAGCCTTCAGACTATATGTCTGCGATTAGCCTCTCTGCCACAGTTGTAGCCTCACCCAACAGCAGGGCCCACTTCCTCAACAGCCAGTGCTTGAACTATGGGTGTGCTAGTGTTTAAGATTATCTCCCCTTCTCCCTAGGGCAGGAGTCACTTTGGAGTGATACTGGGTTCTGCTGGGGCCACATGCAGGGTATGGCCAGGCAGGAGCTGTTTTGAAGGGACACCTGCTGAAGTGGGTGGGCTGGGTGGGGGGGGGTGTCTGCAGGTGAACACGGAGGTGGGGCACGTGTTGCTAGCAAGTTGGAGAGTTTTAGAGCTGGTTCCCGCAAGTATCTGGCCATCTGGAGTGTTTGGGGGAAGAGAAGTGGTGCCCACCACTGCTTTTGTTCCTGGAGAAATCTCCTGAAGATTCCTGCCCTGACAGCACATGTTCTGAGATTAGTAAATAAAACTTAATGTACACCCCAGACACCTTTCATACTGCTGCTTTTGTGTTGTGTCTCAGCCAAGTTATTGAGTGTGCTGGCTCTTTGAGAGGACTCAGTTTCCTTTTACTGCCTTGTTTTCCCACAGTTAAGTCTGCTGGTTTTAAAAGCTCCTGTGGGTAATTAAGCCTCATTGGTTTTCAAAGCCAGATGTTTAGGAGAACTTTTCTTCCAATGCAGACCCCTAGTGCCTGGGGTGCCTGGGGTCAGGTCTGATCCTACTTCTCTGTGCTTGTGGTGTCTCTCTCATTTTTGGTTAGTTTTGCTTGGAATTTTCTTCCCAACTATGTCTCTACCCCCTTATCGTTTTCCATGTGGTTTCTGTACAATTAACCATGCAAGGTGTGTTCTTCCAGTCTTGAGATCATTTTCAGAGTTAGTTCCATAGATGTAGTTGTTATATCACTGTGTCTGTGGGACAAGGTGAGCTAAGGATAATCCTACTCTGCCATCTTTTCTAAATACTCCCCCACCATGGTTTCCTATATCCTACTTCATTACTAGTTCAGTTTCTTTGAATGTTTTGATGTATTTCAGCAAGGATCTATGAGCAGTAAACGTGTGTACTGGTATTCTGAAAAGATCTTTGTTACTCCCTCACTTTTAATGACAACTTAGCTAGAAGATAATTTGATACTGATATCTTTCCTCAGTATACTTATTATCCACAGTCTCCACCACTTATTGTTGCTAGAAAGAAGTCCATCGTAAGTCTGCTGCTCCTTGGTAATCTATATTTTCTCTCACCCAGATTTTACATTTTTCTTTTTTTCTTTGACTTACGCTAACTTATTACAAACTGTGTAAGTGTGGATTTATCATTATTTCTTACTGTTGAAGCTGTTTCAGTAGAAGGATTTGTGTCCATTATTAATTTTAGAAGTCTTAGCTATTATCATGGGAATACTGATTCCTTTTCTTCATCCTTTTTCTTTTTCCTTTTTAGAATTCCTAGTCTTTATATTTTGAACCTTCTCATTCTGTCTTCCCCACTGTTAACTTCTCTTAATATTTTCCATCTCTTCATCTCTCAGTGCTATATTCTGAAGGACTTCCTTAGATCTAACTCATTCTCCAGTTCTCTCTTCTGCTGTGTCTGGTCTACTTTTCAACATATACATTATTTATTTCAACAACTGTATTTATGATTTCTATAACTCCTGTCTCCTGTCCCTAAATCTATGTGGTTCTTTTTCCATACTCTTGTTTTTTGTTTTTATCTTTGTTTTTTTGTTCTCTTTTGTTTTGTTTTTGCCTAATGGCTTTTACTCCTTTATTTCTTTGAACATTTGAAACACTTATTTTTAAATCACTTGCACGTCATTCTGTTATTTCTGTTGTTCTGTTATATCTGACTATCTGTGGTATCTCATCTCTTTGTGTGGTTTGCATTTTTTTTTTTTATACTCTGAGCTTGTTTCATGTGGGAATTATTTCCTTTGGAGACCATAGGTGCCTTGGGTTGTGGAAACATCTTTACAGAACGATTTCAGATTTGCCTTACAAGAGAGGGTTGGATTTCGAGCACTATTTTGTCTCTGTGTCTCTCTGAAATACACACCATGCATTTAGAACCCCACTTGTACTTTGTGCTAGGTTTTCAAGTTTTCAGTTTCAAGTTTTCGGTTTCTTAGCTCCTGTGATCAGAGCCAGATACCAAGCTTCCCTGCCGTTCCCTGGGAACCGGCACACATATTTTTTACAATTTGTTTTACGGATGAAATGGCATTTTGTGACTCTGAACTTTATGCTGATAGCTTGGATCTAACATCCCGTTCAGTGGAAGCCTGTGTCTGAGACTTAACTTCTGACTCAGAAAGAAAATCCTCAGCCACCCAGTCATTAAGATCTTTCCTTATCTGTCTCAGTTTCCCTTTGCATCTAATTCTCTTTGTATATGATACATCTTTAGTTGTGACTTTCTTTCTCTATATCTGGCCCCTGGAGACTTTATTGATGTCTAGATGAGTTATGTGTTCTTCATATAATTCTCTGTATTGTTACGTTTTTTCAGAATTCCTGTAGGTTGAGAGTAGGGGTGGTGTGCCTTCCATATCTGTTTAAATCACCATATTTGTCAGGCATATTACTTCTCTAATGAAGAAAAAAAATAGAAAAAGTTTTAAAATGTTTAAAGCAATGTTTTATTTTAAGTAACCTTTTTGTTTCCTCCATGCTTCTCAGTGCTGAATTTGAAGAACCACATAATTATGAGGCGACAATTTCATATCTGAAACACTCTGGCAACTCCATTAACCTGTGCACCGCAAAAGAAATTGCTGATGGTAAGTCTGCTAAGCCAATTAATATTGTAACCCTGTGTGGAATGAAAATGCAGCAAAAGTGGTATTTTCCCTCTAGCTAACTATGAGTTTAAAAATTCACAGCCATGCTGGTCTACCATGTCATTCCCCCCCCCCTTGTCTGGTCTCTTAAAAATAAAAATAAATCCATTTGGGCATCACTGCTATCTCACAACTCCTAGTGCTGCCTTCTCTCTATCCTTTCTATTCTCTCCTTCACCAATCTACTCAGATGCCTTGCCTTCTATAGATATGTGGGAGGGAAAATCAAGATAGGGCAATTCATTTTTCTTCCTTCCCCCTCCTATAGAAACTTCCTCTCTCTTCTTCTGGTGTCTTTCTTGAACTCCCCTGGTAACTCTGTGTGTGGAGAGGGAGATAACAGACTATGAGAATTAGGTCCCTGTGTTTAGTCTGAATAGCAGCAGAGAATTCATTTAATGGATCTGACCACTGGTTTAGAGCTAAGTCTTCCAGCCTCTGGTGTTGCCGACAAAGCTCAGACCTCTCTAGGAAGAAAGAGACCCTGTCAGGTAAGAAAATGAACAAGCAGGAACTCATAACATTTCTACAAATTTCTGTGTCTTTGTTCTGCCTATAGGATCAGCCGATTCTCTATAAAAGGCACAAATATTTGTGTCAGAATGAACACTAATATTACTGAACCTGTACTGTGGGCCACAGTTCTGTGGTTCTGTGTGTTCTCTGGGCTCTCTGTGTGCATCCTTGCTGATACAGCAGTTTTATTCGCCCACTTTTTGAGACCGGAAACTGAGTACTAGAGAGATTGAGTTGTACAGGGTCACACAAGGAATATATGGTAGAACTCTACTGTGAAACAGGCTCTAAGATGCCTGCTCTTTGCACTGTTTTTCTGCTTCTCATTCAAGAATGTTTTTGCTTCCCTGGAGAGAGGGTTAAAGAGAGATCATCTGATTCAGCTTCTTTATTGTATGGAGAAAAGACCCAAGGCTCTGGGAGAAGTCATTTGCCTGAGGATACAGACAGAAGAGGTTTGTGGAGCAGGAGTTGGGATCCCATTGAAATTTCGCTTCCCTCCCCCAGGAAATAAAGGGTTGAAGAACCTCTTTCTGACTCTTCGACTGGGCAAAGGTTCGACTCTTCCATATGGCTTGTAAAATACTAGCCTCAAGAAAAGCAACTCCTTTCCCCTCTCGCCTCCATAAGGCAGGATTGTCCCATTCTTGCGGTGTCTGGGCACCAACATCAGAATATGGCTTCTCGAATTCTAACATTTAAAATGTGAATCACCTGAGGATCTTGCTTAACATAATCTGGTTTGGTACCTCTGGGGCTGGACCTGAAAGTCTTCATTTCTAACAAGTTCCCTGGTGGTGCTGATGCCGCTGGTCTACAAACCATGCTTTGAATAGAAAGGCCGTGGGCTCCATTTGGACTAAATTCCAACTGCACGCCTTTCTACAAGGGCTCACAGGGCCATTTAGATGCGGCAGTCAGAGCCTATACGTTCTGTCTCTGGATACATAAGACCTTCAGAATGCCCCCCTCCCAAGTAGCTGTCCGAGGTCCTGCTTGGGTCTCATCCCTAAGTCCCAGGACAGACTGGGCTGCAGAGAGGGCAGCTCATGGGGGGTGGTATAGGTGTGGTTTGGACATGTGCAAGGCCCCTTGTCATGAAGGGTGAAGGTGCATATTGAAAATGAGAAGCTGGAGGCCTGCATTTGATCTCCTCAGGCCACACATGTTCAAGGTGAACCTGCCAGGGGACATCACCTGAGGTACCCACAGAAGGAACCACTAACTCAAGCCTCTATACAGTCTTTCCCTGAGGGTTCTTTGTGTACTTCCCAAAGAGGCAGGTGTTTATGACTGAAAGAGAAGGGGGTCAGAAAATAAGTCACTGATTCAATGGAGAGTAACAGAGCATAGGATAGCAGAAAGGGAGGAAGGTGGGAGACAGGTGAGGGTGGTGAGGGTGTCTCTTGCCAGAGAGAATATCCTGCTGGGAGGTAGGAATAGACATACCAGGGCTGAAGAAGCTGAGGAACTATAGCCCGGGGTCAAAAGGATCTTGTTACATGTCCCCATCCCTTTCCTTGTTCGTCTTTAAAGAGCCAGCCAAGGTGAAGTTACCCTATGGGGGGGGGGGGGGGGGGGGGGGGGGGGGGGAGGAGGAGATGAGCTCTTTTACCTCCACTTGTACTTACTCATTTGACTCTTCCCCCATTTATTTTCCGTTATCTTTATACCACTTAATGATATTTGAACCTCAGTGTCTTCACCTGTAAAATGGGCATAATATTTCCTTCGTGGAGTTGTTCTGAGACTTGGGTAAAACAAGACATTTGAGGTCAAGTGGAGTTGTGCTTCTGGAAAGATGGAGCATATATACTTTTCCCTATTCCCCCTGCTAAGTACAGCTAGAACAGTCAGACAGTATATGTAAAACAACCATAAGAAAACTGGAAGACTCTGAAGGTAGAAACAAGAAGGTAGACCCACTAGAGACTGAAGACCCAAGGACGAGTAGGTGGTGAGTTCCTTGTGTTTTCTTCTTGCCTCATTTATCTCAGAGTTGGAGGTGAAGAAGTTGGCAGTCCGGAAACACCAGTGAGCACAAACAGAAAGAGGTCCAGCAAAAGCCTGTTCTGTGTAGCCAAAGGACCAGAAAAGGGGCAGCCTAGAAAAAAACAGAACGCCTCAAGACAATAACTGTTCCTCTCCCGCCAAACATCACAGAAAAAACTGTGGCTCCATCCTACCAGCCAATGCTGAATGGGGAGCCTAAGACACCCTCATGAGGCTGCAATACACATCCCAACAGCTCTGCTGAGGTGGTATCAGAGAAAGTCAGGTCAGAAGCTGGGACTTCCATCCCTGCCAGGAGTAAAAAACACTTCACCTACAGTGGACGTCCATGAAGACCACGAGGGGAGCTTGTATTCCAGTCTCCCGCCCATCAAGCAATAACAAGGTGCCCTTTCTTTTCCCTCTTGGGATGGTGTTAGAGAAAACCTAGTGGAGAGTCAGGACTTGGACAACTACCCAGCAGTAAGGATGCCAAATGGGGAATAATAGCAAGCACTCCTACCACTCCCAGCCTTATCCGCAGAAGCTGAGTGCAGAACTGGAGTGCCCAGTCCTGCCCAGCAGTCGTGAAGAACCTTTCCCTCATCTGCGTTATCAGGAGGCCAGGAAGTGGGGAACCTAGATGTGTTCCCTCAGCTGACAGAAAAGAGTCACCCCCATTTCTGCCACCAGGAAAAACCAACTAAAATAGAAGCTTCCAATAATATCCAGAGTCTCCTAACATAATACTTAAAATGCCCATGGTGTCAATAGAAAAGTACTCATCATACCAAGAGCCAGGAGAGTGTAAACTTGAATGAAAAGAGGTGATCAGTAGATGCCAACATTGAGATGACTGAAGTAGTAGAGTATTCTGACAGAGACTTTAAAGCAGTTGTTACAAAAATAGTTCAGTGTTGGGGCGCCTGGCTGGCTCAGTCTGTTGAGTGACTCAGTCCTGATTTTGGCTTGGGTCATGATCTCATGGTTTGTGGGATCAAGCCCCACTCCAGGCTCGGTGCTGATAGCGTGGAGCCTGCTTGGGATTCTCTCACTCTCCTCCTCTTCCTCTGCCCCCCCCCCCTTCTCTCTCTCTCAAGATAAAAAACATTTAAAAAAATGTTTCAGTAATTATGAACATGACTGAAACACACACAAAAAATAGTTTTATTTTATTTTTGGAAGAAATGGAATGTCTCTGCAAAGAAATGGAAGATGTAAAAAAAAAGAAACAGAAATGTTAGAAGTGAAGAATACAATAAAAAAATAAAAAGCTTACTGGATGGGCTCAGCAGCAGAATGAGGAGAATAGAAGAATCCATGAACTTGAGAGAAATGATAGAAAGTATGCAATCTGAACAGCATGGAGAAAAGCGATTGGGGGAGGGGTGATGAACAGAGATTCAAGGACCTGTGGGACTATGACTTAAATTGTAGTACTGGAAAGATTGGGGAAAGGATGCTACTGAAGAAGTACTTGAAGAAATGATAACTGAAAACTTCCCAAATTTGGTAAAAGGCATAAAAGATTGAAGAAGCCAAGAAAACCCCAAAGAAGATAAACCTAATCGACACAAAAACATAATCAAACTTCTAAAAATAAAAAGTAAACCTCTTGAAAGTAGCAAAGAAATGATATATTACCTATAGGTGGAAAACAATTTGAATGACTGAATTTCTCCTCAGAAACCTTGAAAGCTAAAAGGAAGTGGCACAACATTTTTCAAGTGCCAGAAGAAAAGAACTATCAATCCAGAATCCTATTACCAGTGAAAATATCCTTGAAGATTGAAGGGGAAATCAAGACATTCTCAAATGAAGGAAAACTAAGAAAATTTGTTAGAGCAGACCTATCCTGAAAGAATGGCTAAAGGAAGCTTTCTAAACAGAAAAGAAATGATAAAAGGAAGGATCTTGGACCATCAGTTCAGGAGAAAAAACAATGGAAAAGAATACAAATGTGAGTAAATGTGACACACTTTTCTTCTTTTGAATTTTCTAAATTATGTTTGCTGGTTGAAGCAAAAACTGTTAACATTGTCTGATGTAGTTCTAAATGTATATAAAAGAAATATGTAAGACCATTATAAGGAAAGGGTTAAGGGATGTAAAAGGAAGTAAGGTTTCTATACTTCACATTAACTGATAAAATGTCCACACCAGTAGACTGTGATAAGTTATGTGTACATATAGTATAATCCATAGAACAACCACTAAAACAGGTATATAGTGACATATAATTTAAAAAACACTACAGATAAAAAATAATTAAAAAAAAATGCTCAAGTAACCCATAAGAAAACAGGAAATCTCAGAAGAGCAAAAAACAATAAACAAAAAATAAAAAATAAAAGGCTGACTTAAGCCCTAACATATCAATGATTGCATTAATTACATTAAATGTAAATTGTCTAAATATGCCAATGAAAAGAAAGGGATTGGCAGATGTAAATTTAATCCAAGAATGTAGGTATGGCTGTATTAATAACAGATAAAGTAAACTTCAGAGCACAGAAAATTATGAGAGATTCAGAAGGACGTTATGTAATAAGAAAAGGGTCAATCCATCAAGAAGACAGAACAATCCTAAATGTGTGTTCACCAAGCTCCAGAGCTTTAATATATGTGAAGCAGAAACCAAAAGAAGAAATAGACAAATAGGCTCATAGTTTGAGACTTTAACACCCCTCTCTCCACATTGACAGAACACCGACTCAGAAAATCATTAAGGATACAGAAGAATTCAGCCACACCATCCAGCAACAAGATCTAACTGATATCTATAGAATGCACAACAGGAGCAGAATACATATACTTTAAAGCACCCTTAAACATATACAAAGATAGACTATATTCTGGCCATAAAATAAATCTCAACACATTTTGAAAACTTGAAATCATAGTGTATTTTCACAGTGTAATCAAACTGGAAATCAGTAACCAAAAGATAACAGAAAACTCTCTAAACACTTAGAACCAAAATCACACCTTACTAAGTAATCCATGGGTCAGAAAGTTTCAAGGGTAACCAAAATATATATTGAACTTAATGAAAATGAAAATATATAAAAATCTGTGGGACATAGCCTAAGGAATGCAGAGGAGAAATTAATAGCACTAAATGTTTACACTAAAAAATAGGAAAATCTTTAAATCTAAGATCTTACCTCAACACAGAAAAAGAGAAAAATAAATCTAAAGTAAGGGGAATGAACAAAAGAAAGATTAAGAACAGAAATAAATGAAATTGAAAACAGAAAAGCAGTAGAGAAAATCAATGAAAGCAAAAGCTTGTTCCTTGAAAAGATCAATAAAATTGACAAATGTCTAGCAAGAGTAACAAAGAAACAGAGAAAGAAGACACAAATGAACGATATCAAGAATGAAACAGAGATACCATTACAAACCCTGCAGACATCAAAAGGGCAATAAGGATATTATGAACAATTCTACACGTCTAAAGTTGACAACTTGAAGAAGGAACAGTTCTACAAAAAGCTTACAGTACCTCAAGTAACCTAGTATAAATCATTTGAATAGCCCTGTGACTGCTAAGGACATTGAATCCATAATTTTAAAACTGCCCCCAAAAAGCTATAACACTGTGTCAACAATACTTGAATTAAAATTTTTAAATAAATAAATTGGTAAGTAAAAAACTAAATTCCCAAAAAAAGGCTATCTCAAAGTCTAGGGACTTTTCACTGGAAAATTCTGTCAAATGTTTAAAAATGAATTAACACCAATTCTACACAGTGTTTCCAAGAAAAATGGAAGAGGAGGAAACACTTGCTGATTCATTTTAAGAAGCTGATGTTACCCTGATACCAGACCTAGACAGAGACCACAAGAATAATACTGCAGATTAACAACTTTTGTGAGTATAGTCAGAAAAATCCTTAGCAAAATATTAGAAAATAGAATTCAGCAAGATATAAAATAGAATTATACCATAATCAAATGCTGTTTATTTCAGGGATAAAGCTGGTTCAATATTCAAAAATTAATGAAATCTTTATTGACAGCCTAAAGAAGAAAAATCACAATGATCTCAATCTGTGCAAAAAAAGCATTTGACTGATTCAACACCCATTATGATAACTTTTTCCTCAGAAAAACAGGAATAGAGAGGAACTTCCTCAACTTGAAAAAAAGCATTTGCAAAAAAGCCTACAGCTAACATGATGCTTAATGGAGAGGTGCTGAATACTTTCCCCCTGAGATTGGCAACAAAGCAAGGATGTCCACTCTTAACCGCACCTATTCAACATTTGCTAGAAGTTCTAGCCAATGCAATAAGTCAAGAAAAGGAAATGAATGGTATACAAATCAAAGAATTAAACTGTCTTTATTTGCAGATCACAGGATTGTCTAGCTAGAAAATCCCAAGGAATTTCCCAAAAAAAAAAAAAAAATTCTTAGAACTGGTAAATGAATTCAATAAGGTTACAGGATACAAAATGGACATTAAAAAAATCTTATTTCTATATCCTAGCAATGGACACAATAAAATCAGAAAATTTCATAACATTTACAATTTCTCAAGGAAGAGAAATACTTAGACTTAAATCTAACAAGATGTTACAAGACCATCCCCTCTGGGGTGCATAGCTCAACACATAGCTCCAAGCCTTTCTGAGGCTTTGCCCTTTTGTACAGAACTGGGGTAAGCAGGGTTTAAGGTTTTCTAGAAGCTCTGCAGAATTGTCCTCAGAGGTCATTTAGACCAGCCATTCAGACTGTGCTTCCTGAGGAGTACTAGAAACCCTTGAGGATAACATTAATAAGAGTTCTACCCATCATTGTGGGTGATATTCGATTTAAAGGAATGAATCATGGCTGGAAGGAAGTTTGAAAGCCATTTGCTAACTGAATGACCTTGGGAAAGTAATGTCACTCTCTGGGCATCTGCTTCCTCATTAGTGAAATGTATCACTGGTGATTGCTGTACGAATTAAGTGAAATCACGCATTTACACAGTTAGCTTAGTGCCTGCTATCTGTAAGCGTAAAAACTATTAGCCACTGCTGCTTCTTGTTTCTGTATGTTACTAGTAATAGTGCTCTCACCTCCTGGTTTTCCAAGGCCACACAGAGAGTTAGCACGTGGAGAAAAAGCCAAAGGCTGTGGTCATTTTATGGTACGGGCCGTTGGAGGCTGCCAAAGACGATCTTCTGATAGGTTCCTTTTTCCCCAGCTGGGATAAAGATCTTCAGTGGAGAGAGAGGGCTCCAGTGCTGTGGACTGCATCTTCCTGTTATGTCCTAGTCCCTTCCTAACCCCTCGGGGTACAGTCCTTTGTCCTTTATATTCCTACCTTAGGAGCAAGTTGTGATGGCAAAACTTATCATTGGGGCACCTCCACTTTGTTAAAGAGCATCGTCAGATTATGAACGCATCATTTACTCCGTGTGTACTTTTGTGTCCGAGCCTTGGCAAGTAAGATTCCTCTGAGCCTCGTTTTCCCCATCTCTAAGACAGGATAATAATATCTCCCCTCTCCCCAGGTGGCAACGAGAAGCAAGAAGATCGTGATTTATTACTTTTTTGAAAAGCAAAAAATAATAAGTTAGGGGAGGGAAATTAACATTTTTGAAATTGGAAAAGCCATACTTGGAATGGGCATGGAGTAAATTGCATCATAAGCAAATATGATTGTAACATATTAATAGCTAAACAAAGGTTTTAAAGCAAGCAATAGCAAGGTGTAATACCTTTTGATTCACAAATCAGTAAAAAGTAAAAGTGTACAGGTACTCACGTTGAAGCACATAGTATTAATCATACATAGAGAATCTTGGGTCTTTGTTCAGTAGTCACTTGTAGGCAATCCCTAAAGAAAGCCTAGGATTTCATTTCTTTTATCAATGGACTACCTGTGTAGAATGATGATGGCTTAGAAATGCAACATATTGTTTGGTCAGTTTTTTAAACAAAACCTTCAGGACCCTAGCAGCAAGAAAGAAAAGAAAAACAGGGAGAGCCCTACCTATTATGCCCATATATTCATTAGCAGTAAGGAAAAAACTTTTATAGATGACATTTCAAGAAAGAAAATTCAAATAAGCAAATTTATCAAAAAAAAACATCACTTTTTATACAATGTCTGGTGCTCTGCTAAGTATGTTCCATTTCTTACATCATCTCCTTTAACCTCCCCATTAACTGTGTAAGGAGGTTTCCCATTAACTACCTTTCTCAAATGAGCACACTGAGACTCAAGAAAATGAAGGAATTTGTCTGCAATCCCATAGATGGGAAGTGGCAGGACTGGGCTCTGAACCCACATTCTTGCCACTCCTTGGCGTTTGCTAATCATTAAAGTTGGGATCCCATCACTCAGTACGTTCCACAGAACTCTCAGAAACAATCGAAAGGAATTCCAACCTTAGCTGGTGGCCAGTCTCCTCTTTTCAAGAGGTGCTAAGGAGGGGTGCCTGGGTGGCGCAATCAGTTAAGTGTCCTACTTCAGCTCGGGTCATGATCTCGTAGTTAGTGAGATGGAGCCCTGCATGGGGCTCTGCTCTGACTGGAGCCTGCTTCAGATTCTGTGTCTCCCTCTCTCTCTGCCCCTACCCTGCCTGTGTCCGTCCATCCTCCCTCCCCCCCCCCCTCAAAAATAAACAATAAAAAAAAAGATACTAAGGAAACAAAACAGTCATAGAGTAAAACACTTATAACTGTGCTATGGAGTTCGTTTTGTTGAAGTTAGATTTAGGCTTTTTTTTTTGGGGGGGGGGGGTTCCTTTTTTCCCTTCCCTTCCAAGTTCCCCTTCTTATGGCTACCACGAAATTTCAGTGCTCTCTCCTAAGCTTTGGGTGCACATCTGTTTACCAAAACAGGACACTGAAAATTGTTTCAAGTGTTTTCACTGACTCTCTATTCCATCCTGGAAATCCCCACGTGGATTAAAGCCCTGATCAGTGATCCGAGAGTTTCCCAAACCGCGTAGACAAAGCCTCACACAGATCCGCATTCTGAAGGCTGAGAAAACTGAACTCTGCAGTCTTGCGTAATCGCTTGAATCCTGGGTGCTGTACGGAATGGGTGAATACACTGCCTTTGATATAATTTTTTTCGTATTTATTTTAGCAACTTACGAAGTCGAAATTGAAGAACTGCAAAAGGTATTGTTTGCTCTTTTTACCAACTTTATAACTACAACAGGTATACAGAATTGATTGTAACGTATTTTGTTTTTATGAGCAAGGAGAAAAGCCTTTGCTTTTGGTTTTCCCCTGATTCCTGAGGGTTTTCCAAGACTCCAGCTGTTAAGATTCTATAGCCTGAGGCCTGTAATAACAGAGATAGAAAATGTGGAAGGGGGAGAGAATCTGGTCCCAATCCATTCTAAGCCCCTTATCTATGGCGGCCAGCATCAACCGGCCTTTAATAACTGTCCCTTCAGAGAGAGGACTGCTGTGGCACAAGCCAAATGTGCATATCTGTGCTTTCACGAGAATGACCAGCCCTTTCAAGGCACATTTGCTGGCTCCTCATGGGCACAGTGTAGGTGCCACCTTGGAACAGCTTGATTAGGGTTCAGGCAGAATCACTGTTGGCCTCAATCCCAGCTCCTGGCTGTGTGATCTTGAACCTCCATTTCCTCACCTGTAAAATAGAGATAATAGAAGTACCCATGGGTGCCTGGGTGGCTCAGCGGGTGAAGCATCCGACTTTGGCTCAGGTCATGATCTCGCAGTTTGTGAGTTCGAGCCCCACATAGGGCTCTGTGCTGACAGCTCAGAGCCTGGAGCCGGCTGCGGATTGGGTGTCTCCCTCTCTCTCTGCCCCTCCCCTGCTCATACTCTGTCTCTCTCTCTCTCTGTCAAAAATAAATAATCATTTTATGGGGCACCTGGGTGGCTCAGTTGGTTAAGCATCCGACTTTGGCTCAGGTCATGATCTCACAGTCTGTGAGTTCAAGTCCTGAGTTGGGCTCTGTGCTGACAGCTCAGAGCCTGGAGCCTCTTCAGATTCTGTGTCTTTCTCTCTCTCTCTCTCTCTCTGCCCCTCCCCCGCTCACACTCTGTTTCTGTCTCTCAAAAATAAATAAACATTAAAAAAAAATTTTAAATCATTTAAAAAATTTTTTAAAAAATAAAAAAGTACCAACATCTGGGGTCATTGTAGGAATGAGAATAAGGTAAATTCAGGTGAACAGTTTAATAGTAAGTGCTGGCTTCTGTTGCGGTCATGAACCCCAGTTATGTCTGTGTAAAATGTGTATTCTCTGTAAGGACAGGAAGCATATGCCTTGTGGTTACCATATCTTCTGTAGTAGGTGCTCAGTAAATAAGGGGGTTCATCATCGCTGGGAGAACTCAGAGTAGGTAATGCCTGGCACACAGTAGGTGCTAACTTCATGTTGTGGGTCAGTTAAAGTTTACTCTTTTCTCATTGTCTTCATTTAGTCAAATCTTACATGTTTCTGCTTGCTTTCTTACACTTGCTGCAAAGGACTGTTCGTTAGTGGGTCCACTTTATAGCTAGAAAACTATAAATGATTGTTGTTCTTATTAACAAGGGTAGAACCATTCTGATTTTTAAAAGTTTCCAGAAACAAGACCAAAAAAAAAACTGGCTTCAGTTATCTGGCAACATCACCAAATGATAAACTTTTCTGCACAGGTGAAATCCATAAATAGCTAGAGTTTATCCCATTCAAAATTTAAAAAGCTTGAAAGTATTTTTAACTTTTAAGTCTTAACTTAGAGAAATGAATTGTGTTCACTCAGTATTCGTTTTTATGTATTTTGAGAGAGGGAGGAGGGAGGGAGGGCAGGAGAGGGAGAGAAAGCACAAGCAGGAGAGGCCCAGAGAGGAGAGACAGAATCTCAGGCAGGCTCCACACCATCAGTGCAGAGCCCGATGTGGGGCTCGAACTCACGAACCGTGAGATCGTGCCGTGAGCCAAGATCAAGAGTCGGATGCTTAACCCACTGCGCCACCCAGGCGCCCCTGTTGATCTCAGTATTCTTTTTTTTTTTTTTAATTTTATTTATTTATTTATTTTTAATGTTTATTTATTTTTGAGACAGAGAGAGACAGAGCATGAACAGGGGAGGGGCGGAGAGAGAGGGAGACACAGAATCTGAAACAGGCTCTAGGCTCTGAGCTGTCAGCACAGAGCCCGACGCGGGGCTCGAACTCACGGACCGTGAGATCACGACCTGAGCCGAAGTCGGACGCTTAACCGACCGAGCCACCCAGGCGCCCCAATCTCAGTATTCTTAACTGGGTGGGGGGAATCTGACTTCACCTTTTCTTGATGACGTGGAATCCTCTGGAACGTAATGGACTGAGTGGGCATAGTTCACGCTCTTCTTGGTGAAATGCTTTTGGGCCCTTGTCAGGTGTTCGGAGCTAGATCCCTTCACATCCGACCACCACAAGGGTGTTTGCTGTCTCCTGTCGGACAGTTAGGATTTCTTTGTCAATACCTTTGTGTCTGGAAGGGAGTCTTTCACATGGAAAAGCATGTGCCGAGTCCTTATTGTGCGTCAGGCACTTGTGCAAATGTGGGAGCACTTAATCCTCAGTGTTCCCCGCCGAGGTAGTATCTCTGCTTCATTTCCCAGGTGAGAACTCAAGGCTCAGAGAGAGAAAACAACCTGTGAGTAACGCAGCAGAGGTCCGTCTGACGTGTTATTTTACCTGCGCTGCCATCCAGTTTGTTAGAATTCTATGGAAAATAAAAACCAGTAGTCCCCGAATGAAGGCTTGTGGGGTTACCCTCAAAGGAGGGTAAATGAGCTATGAGGCTGGTCTTGGTGACAGCATTTTCGAGGCTTAGATATTTTCTGTTTTCTTCAGTATTCTTGTCTAGATTCAGAATAATGAATGAATCAGATCTGTGTGACGACTGAATAAACGAGGAGCTCTGTTGTGGTCACTGGGACGTAATTTTAACAGAGCCAAATCTAGATCATATGAGAGCTGACTTTGGATCAAGGTGGGGCACGACCAGCAAGGGAGAGTCCCCAGCATGGCTTACATACTCATTTACCACTTCTGCCCACTGAAACATTGCCCCAATATCCCAAGCACATATTTCCTCAAGTGACCAGAAAGTCTTTCCTCTACAGAGGCCTTCCTGGAAAAGCATGCAGAGGACAATGAGTTCTTCTAAGCAAATTACACATTTCTTCTGGCATGTGCCGTAGCTTTGGGGGTGCTTGTTTTCCTCTCATGGTTCCTGGAAATTTCTGTTGTCCGTGTCTGCCTTTGCTCTGTCCTCGGGCCTCACCTCATCTTTTGTTCAAGTCTCTAATGGGCTGTAAGCAAACAACAAAGGCATGGTTTGGATTGATTTATGAAAATGACCAGTTTCCTCTTTACTTTCAGCCTTGGAAGAGTGGTCTCCGTGGAGAATTTAGGTGAGTTTTACCTTCAAATGGAAAAACATTTATCCAACCACTGACCCTCGGATGACTGAACTAGTTTTCCTCAGTGGGCCAGCTGGGCAAACTGGCCTGGTTCAGCCTCCCTCGTGCCCCGCAAGGTGCCTGGTACAGAGAAGGTGCTCAGGGCTCCTGCACGGCCTTTGCCTCCTGCCTTGTTCTAGCCCACGCCAAACTCATCAGCAAACACTTACTGAGACCCCCAACGTCACTAGCCAGTCACTTTCTAACTGCGGGGACTACAGCAGTGGTGCGATATGACCACTACCCTCAGGGGCTCCTGGGTTGTGGGAGTCACACAAATAGGCATAAAACGATCACGTGACTCCCCAAGACCTTAGTTTCCCAAATCCAGTGTGCTGTTTTGAGTCTCTGTGCCTTTACTCCCCAACTTGATGATCTGGCAAACATCGACTGACCATCAGACACCCCCTCCTGTAAGAAACCTTCTTAATTCCCCTCCTTCAGAGAGAAGTACCCAGCCCCTTCTCTGTAAGGTCACAAGTTGGTGCTGACATTGCTGTATGTCGTTTATTTGCTAACATGCCAGTTCATCCTCACTCTCCTCTACCTCCTTCCCGTCAGAGCTCCTTGTGAGGAGGGCCCATGTTGTCCTGTTCTTGGTATTGCTAAAACCTCTTTTACTGGTAGGTTCAGAGCACAGTCTTGGCAAGGGCATTACCGGCCTCTTACCCGCCTCTTCAGAGTCTGTGTCTGTCACTCTTCCCCTGGAGTTATTTTTAATACATTAGGGTAAACACGGTCAGTGAACTCTGGAGAAGTATCAGAATTTTCTGACCGAGGATACGAACGCAAGCAGTGGATCATAGGGGAAGCCCGTTTCATGTTTCTCCTTGAGTTCTGGCCTGCCTGCCTCAATTCATGGTTCCCATAATTACCCTCTAGCAGGGTGCTGGGCACTTGGTAAGCACACGTCGAATGATTCATTCAATGTTTATTGAGCTTTACCCCTGTTCAGATGCCGCTAGATTCTGAAGTCCAAAAATGAATAGAATATATTCTCTGCCTTTGGTTCAAGATGGGAGTGGAGGCCAGAATGGTTGGGGGTCAGGAGCTCTTTGGAGGCAGATGACCACATAAGTAGGACTTTGCAATATAATATAATCACTGCTAAGAGGTTATAGAAGCCCAGAGATGAGGCTCTGGGCCCCCTTTCTTGAAGAGTTGACAGTTGAGTTTATTCTTGAAAGACCTGTAGGAATTGGCCAGGTGAAAATGTCGGAATGTATGTTCCAGGCCCAAGGAAAAGTAGGAGCAAAGACATACTGTTCAACAGTGAGGCTGGTCCAGGAATCCACAAACAAAGATCAGGCCCGAGCATAAGGTGCAGTGTGGGAGCAGCAGGAACGAAGCCAGGGGCACATACAGAGGGGGATCCAGGAGGTCCCATGCTGTCTATTTGCCATTTAGACCAGCCCCATCTATAAGGAACTATAAGGAACTATAAGGCAAACCACAGATGTCATTTAAGAGTTTTCTAGTAGCTGTATGTTAAAAAGTAAAAAGAAACAGGTGAAATTAATGTATTTCATTGATCCCAGTATACCAAAATATTCTTTCAACATGTAATCAATACTGAGGTATTTTATAGTATTGTATTCATGCCAAGTCTTCAAGATCCAGATATGTTTTATACTTCCAGCTCATTTTGAACCTGATACATTTCAAGTGCTCAAGAGCCACACCTGGATA
Organism: Panthera uncia; assembly: GCF_023721935.1. Taxonomy (NCBI): domain Eukaryota; kingdom Metazoa; phylum Chordata; class Mammalia; order Carnivora; family Felidae; genus Panthera; species Panthera uncia. The sequence goes on from NW_026057585.1 coordinate 59,750,934, forward strand.
GTAGTCACTATTGGATGGCACAGATTTAGACTTTATACTATAGATCGGGGGGAATTACAAGTTTCAAAGCAGGGATAATGTACCCCATTTCCTTAGAGTCTCCCTAGAACTCACAATACCGAATTGGATTTGATAACCATTTATGGAGGTCCAGTTGTGTAGAAAGTACCAGACAAGGGCCTGAAGGACAGGAACATAGGTTACAAAGGACATAATGTCAACAAGGCAGTTAATGCTTTAGGAGAAATACCAGCAGTGTGTGGTGAGAACAGGAGAATCGGGTACTTCTGACATAGCAAATGCTTCCATGAAGAAAAGTACACTGACAATTATTGAGGGCCCATTATGTGCTCTGAACAGTGCTAGGCTTTCAACATTTTTATCACATTTCATTCTCATGGTAACCATGGACACTGGCACTGTGACCATTCATTTATAAATGATACAATTAGATTTTTTAGACAGGTAAGTCTTAGACTTTCAGAAAGGGGGATGTTGGGGATTAGAACCCAGCCCTCCTTCACAGCCCCTGATCATCACAGAACTAGCATATGGCCTTAAAGGTGGGTGTGAGTGCTCACTTTTGAGATGCATGAAGGAAACTCCTTAAAACTCTTGCCGTTGTCGTTCAGAACAGCGCTCTCTCTGGTGCTTTTCCTCCCGTGGTGGCCCCTCTCTGATTTTCTTTGAGGGCTCCTCTCCTTCTGCCTTCCATATAATTGTGGCTGTAAATCTAGTTCACTATGCCAGAAGCAGAAGTTCTCATATGGGTGTTGATGTTCTCCAGCATTCTGTCCCTTGGTCCTCTGTCCTGGTTCTTCATGACACCGTCCACCCTGCCTCTCTTACACTCCCTCCGGTGCAGCTGCCATCTGTATTCTCGTGCATGGAGGTCATTCGTTTCCTTCGGGAATACTAAGTACTAAGTACCACTCTGTGCCAGGACTGTGCTATTGCCACCATGGATTACACAGCACTAGTGCTGGGATACAGAAATCACAGAGCTCTGCCTCCTTGTAACTTGTTAGTTTACCAGGCAAAGTGAACGAACTGGAGGCAGATCCATAGACAATGTGTTAAGCTGCAAGATGGAAGGACACATTATTGGGGCAGCAGATAAGAAGGTAGGACTGGGAGAATCAGGAAAGGATTCTTGGAGGTAAGATTCAGAGAAATTCAGATACATTGAGAACAAATTGCCGTCATGTTTTCCAGCAATAGAAGATGTGGAAGGCATGTCTGATAAAGGAAATAGTAAATAAAAAGGGAGATTTGCAGGGCACCTGGGTGACTGTCAGTTAAGCATCAGACTCTAGACTTCAGTTCGGGTCATGATCTCATGGTCGTGAGATCGAGCCCCGCGTCAGGGTCTGCGTTGACTTCACGGAGCCTGCTTGGGATCCTCTCTCTGCTCCCCCCGCCCCCCCACCCCCCGCCAAAAAAAAGAAAAAAACTTAAAAAGATAAAAGGAAGAACTGCTTGAACTAGGCTGGTAGGTTTGGGGAATGTGAGAGTCTAGAGCAAAAGTGGAGGGAAGGAGCAGAGGGAGACGAGGTTGGAAAGAAAGGTTGCGGTAAGATCACAATGGGCTTATATTTTATCCTATAGTCAATGGCGAGTTCCTAGGGAGATTTTAAGCAGGGATTCGTTCTGGCATTGACTGGAGCAGATAGAAACTCAACGAGATGATCTAATGGGTGACCTGATCCTCATCTTAGAAGAAGGTGGGGAGAGAAGAGGGATTATTGATGTCTGTTTAAATTCATTTTTTCCATTCATTTCATTAAAGTGGGGGGGGGGGCACACTGTGATCTAAACACTCTAAACCTGACTTTTTCCCTGCTATCTCTTCACATCTAAGCCCTACACATGAAGATGAAGGTAAAAAAGAGAAGGAAAAGGAGCTGTGTGAATTGGCACCTCGAAAACCAGAAAGGGATCTACATTCAAGCCGTCTTTTCGAGGTATCCGTGTTCTAGGGTTCCGGGCCAACAGAACAGTCCAGCCATGTTATAGGAGCAGTTCATGGAGGGACCTTTCCGAGGCTGTGACAGCAGCTGTCCAGAGTCAGAAGACGCAGTGGGTGTTGGGTGTTTTACCAAAGAAATGAACGTGACCGTAACACAGAGCTCTAGCCTTGGATTTTCCACTCATTAGTCCTGAAGCAGGCTTTAGGAGACGGGCTGGGACTAGTGTGGATTCAGCCAAGTGCTCTGGGGGCAAGACATAAAGGGAAAGCCATTCAGGTGCTCTGCCCTGCAAAAGAAGGAGCCTGGAGGAGGGGCCTCCTTCAGGCGCGTACTCCGGCTTGAAACAACTTCCTTTCTCAGCTAGGCCATCTCATGTGGAAAAGAAAAAGAAATAATCTGTACCCAGGTATCATCTTCAGCCCCATCCTGATTCTGTCTCGCTAGTGATGATAAAAAGAAGTAATGTATGTAAAAGTGCTTGGTAAACCCTAAACTACCATAAAAATGAAAGGTGTTGTTAGTTATTACCTGTCCGCAAATACCGCCTATATGCGTGTCTCTGTATCCATTTGACACTGTCCCCTTCAGAACAGCTGGAGTGGTCAGAGGCCTCGACAGTTGCTACCACCTCGACAGTTGTACTGCTCAGAACATTCTAAGAACCTATTTGAGATGTGCCTACCTTATGACCTCAGATCATTTCAGTTCCATCTACAGGGCTTGGGTGAATCCAACAGGTCGTCGGTGTTGTGGGCCTGGAGACCCAGGCTGGCCGGGTTGTGTGTTTATAGGGTGTCACAAAGCAGCATAATTCAAGGAAGAAATAAGTCACGAATTATGAAAGGCAGGGACCAGAGTTAGGGGGGCGGCGTTGCACATGAGGCCGGAGAGAGGGCAAGCCCGTAAGTGGGCGATGAGGCCGAGGTCAGGAAGGGGTTAATCAGGAGCATGAAAAAGGCAATAGGGGAGCAAGGTTAGGGATACTGACCGCGAAAGAGCAAAAGCGGGGATTTGTTCTTCATCCGTGCTCGCTGTTTGACAAGAGCCAGGTATGGGGTCAGGCCACCACTAAAGGGACATATTCCTGCTTTCCGAGAGTGGATTTGAGTTTGGGAATCAAAAGTATTTGGATTCCTTTACATAAACGTGGTGGGTGGAGTAGCAGTGGTGTTCGGGGTCAGATGTAAATGGTAAGTCAGTAAAAACATAATCTGTGGCTCAAACTGAGCCTCCTCGGAAGCATTCCCAAGGACAGCCCGAGGGGAGCCCTGCCCCACTTTATTAGGGGCCACAGCGAAGGAAGGCACGTGTATGAAACTGACTTTCTTCCCTGTCATTTTCCCCCATTAAAAACTTCATTCTTGGCTGTGTGACTTAAAAGAATGCCCCTCCTTGTACTGGCCTTTGAGTTTGCCCAGGTCCCACCAAGACCTGGGGAGACCCCATCCTTTATATCTGTTAAATACGTCAGCTTTTTCCCAGTTACTCTCAAGAGGTTATTGTCCTGGTCAAGTCTCCCGCCCACTTGGAGCCGGAAGGACCGTAATCTCCCACTGTTGTCCGACAGATGGCCAGAAATGCTGTAATTCCCCTTGGTCCTTCCAGGGCCTCTTTCTGGTAATCCATCCAGATCTTTCTGAAATGCACATCCGTTCGGGTTGCTGCCCGAGGCTCAGTGGAGCCCACAGGCAGCCTCGCCCACAAGACCCTGCATCACTCAGCCTCATTCTGTCCCATCTTTCACATCTCTTTTTTCCCCTCTTCCTTCCACTCCGCCCTCAGCGTCAGCCTCCATACTCTGGTCTGAGGACACTAACCCTTGACCAGACCCCCGTGGCTTTGCTCGTGCTGATTTGTGCATCGGGTCTTCTTTTATCCCCTCAGTCAATCTCTTACTTACATTTTAAAATACACTTTAATAAGACCTGCTTTGGTAGTCTTTCCCCACCCTGTCTCCCAGCCTAGAGAACTGACCTCCCCTCCTCTGCTTCCGTCTCAGTGAACAATACAACTGTAAATAGCGCTGGCCCCATGGTACCTTAACTGTTCCTGTGCATCGTCTCCGTGATCGCTGTAGAGGCCACCCTGCCCATTGTATCAATCACCAGAACTCAGCGTTGGTGTCTGACAAACCCTGGAGGGAGGAGGGGTGAAAGGAAGTGAGGAGGAACAGAAAAAATGGCAGGTGGGAAGATGAAATGTCAGGCAGAAGGAACACAGCATCCCTCGGTGGTCAAGAGAACGGGGCTCTGAGCTCAAGCCCTGCCCTGGTCGACTATTAGCTGTGAGACCAGAGGCCAGTTATTTAACCCTTCTAAACTCTTTATCGCATGGACTAATATTTTCCTAATGGGGTGTCATGGGGATGAGGTGAGATTAAATATAGGAAGAGCCTGCTTTGTCAGTGCTGTGTTTCATGCTGGTTGCCTCCAGGCGGGGGTGGGGGCTGCCTCCCTGCCGGGCCTTCGGTGACCATTCAGAGGCGAGCCAAAGACATCGTATGCATCCTTGTGAAACTTAGTCTAGGGAGACTGCGTTCAGTACCATAAGAGATCATTGCCATCCGTGAGAAATGAATGAATGAACAGCACAAGTCAGTGAAACACAGAGCAGGTAAATCCGAATTCAGCAGCACTCTCCCTGTTGCGTGCATTTAGGGGGCTGCCTCTGGAGGGATGCTGGGAAGAAACAAGGTGACGAAGGTCCACGGAGGCAGCAGGAGCCCGCTGCCCGGGAAACAGGACACTGGGAGCATCATCGCTGTCCAGACAAAGCCCCGCCCCCATGACCCAAAGCTGGCCAGACACTCCTTAAGCCACGGTAAGTTGTGTTCTTCCTGGTTCTCTTCACCGTCACCACGTGATTCTAAAGTTGTGCGTGTCCACGATTGTAGATTAGTTTACAAATATTGAACATCTGTTATGTACCGGGTAACTCGCCCTAGTGACACGGGTATGCAGATCATGGAAAGAGCACTGGATGTAGAAGGAGACCAGAGTTCAAATCTTACTGGCTATGTAAGAAATAACTTCATATTCCTGCAGTGTTGCTTCATGCATAAAAAGGGCTCATACTGTGGACCTCACAGGGGTTTTGTCAGGGCCAGATCTGACCGTATGTCACATAATAGGTACTCAGCAAATACTTTCTTTGTGTGTCTGCCAGCTCCTGTTGTTTTTTGTGGGCCAAAATAATTGACACAGTATGATTAGCTGACTTTATTGAGGTTGTGTTTTATTTCATGTTAGTCAAGACTCTTGATTATAGGTAACAATAATCACATCATATTGTGTTAAGCAAAAAAAAAAAAAAAAAAAAAAAAAGGCTCACTTTGAGGAAAGTCTGGCCATGGCGGGATCCGCGTCCGCAGATAGAATACAAAGACTCAATATTACTTCTCCTCCTCTTGGCTTTTCCCCCCCGGCATGGCTCCATTTTCAGACAAATCCTACCCTTCCGGAGGCAAGATGGCTTCTAGCATTAACGGGCTTATACCCTATCCACTTGGGAACCCCAGGGGAACACTAGAAATTGTAACCTTCTCACCCATTAGGAGAAAAGGCCCAGATCTGGGTTTACTGGCTCCGATTGGGTCACATGTCATCACTGATCCAGCCATCATGAATGGGAGCTATGATGCTGTGGTTGGCCCAGCCTGTGCCATACACTCACCCCTGGAGCTGGGGGCAGAGTCACTTCTACCAAAACTGAGTAACTCAGATTGAAGGATTTCCCAAGCAAAAGGAAAAGGCTGTTATCGGGGAGAAAAAGAAGATAGCAGGTAGACAAAACAGATGTCTGCTCCAGCCCAATAAACCATGGCAAACCACTGACATTTCACATGTTACAAATCAGTTATGAGAAGAATAAAAACACAGTGATCACGAGATGGACTCAGGGCCCCTTAAAATCTGCCTTTGGACTAGTTGGCCACATCCCTGCATACTCTGCTATATTCTGTATTTCCCAAGTCACGTGTTGAAATGCCCCTGTAATTTTGCCCAATCTCTGTCTGGAATTCTCTACCTAATTCTCTACCTCCTGATGTCCTAGGCATCCTTCAAGATCTGTCTTAAAAGTCACTTCTTGGGACGCCTGGGTGGCTCAGTCGGTTAGGCGGCTGACTTCAGTTCAGGTCGTGATCTCGCGGTCTGTGGGTTCGAGCCCCGGGTCGGGCTCTGTGCTGACAGCTCAGAGCCTGGAGCCTGCTTCCGATTCTGTGTCTCCCTCTCTCTCTGCCCCTCCCCTGCATGCTCTCTGTCTCTTTCTCAAATAATAAACATTAAAGAAAAACAATTTTTTTAAAAAGTCACTTCTTCTGAGGTCTCCCTTACTTCCGTCCATCCTCCTCTTCCCTGCTCTCCAGGGACATAATTCCTCACTCCTTTCTGATTCCATCACATGAAAACAGCAACCGAATGACCACATTTCCACATTAGGCTTTAGAGTGAAGCAGTTCTAGGACCCAGGACCACTGTATGCTAATCCCATAACCTTGGGAGGTTTATGGACTTTCATATGCAAATGAGAATAATACGCCTTATTTTCCAAGGCCCATTTGTCAATGCACATAAAGTATCTAGTTAGTGTGCTCAGTTAGTGTTAGTTCTCTTCGTTTATTTCCTCATCTAAAAAAAGCAGAGCATCCCTTACGTTACAATTCATGGGCTATGTGTCTGTCTCCCATGGTACACGGTGGGCACCACGCGATCAGAGACCATGTGGTATTTTTCTCTGTATTTCTGCAACCTGGAACAGTGTCTTGCACACTGGAGAACCCCCGACAAAATGTTGTGAAAGGAAGGAATAAAAGAAGAAATCCAACTTCAGTGTGACTGTGGTAGATTGGACAACCTGAATAATTGTCTCGACTAAGACAAGTAAAGGTTACATTTTTGGAAGATGTATTAAAGTATCACAGAACTGATATAAAAAGAAAGCATCCGCATATTTGCAGGAACCGGGAGCCCTGGAAGGTGAATGCCAGAGCTACACTTGGCCTGAGGGTTTTTATTGAGCTCCGAATCCCTTGAGCCCCTGTTTTGACGGAGTGTTACGCAGAGGACAGGAGCTATATCCCGGGGCCTGCCCCGAGTGAGCTTATAATAGGAGACTCCTGTATAACGTCAGGACCTCAAAGGATTATGTCCACATAGAATGAATGAGACTCTGCCCATAGTTTAAAATGCTGTGTTGCGTTCTTATAAATGTGTTATAAAAGGCTAGATCTCAAATGTTACGAACATGATAAATTTTTTTTTTCAAAAATAAATGTGACAACAGGGGGGAAAAAAAGACATTTCTGGTGATATTAATGACACATGAGAAAGCACAGAGTTGGCATAAAATCAAAACCATGCCTTGAGAAGTGGGTAGACTGAATTTGGAGTATAGCAAAAAAAAAAAAAAAAAAAAAAAAAGAAAAAAAGGAGAGGAAGACAAGTTGAAGTTAATAAAAGTGTTAAAGGAGAGCCCTGAATAGGGGGCTGAAAGCTGTTTTCACGCAATTATGGACTGCCCACGAGGAGTCACTATAGATTTGAGGATTATGCCGTGAAGAAAACAGTGCAAAGAAGATTATTCTGAGTAATCTGTACATAACGCACAGGCCGCGAAAGCACAAAGGGAGTCGCTGGGTCCATTAATGGCTCTTTGCAGTACTTGTTTCAATAGCATAAAATGCTTAGTCAAGGAGAGTGGGCAGGAAAACAGAAAATTTTGAGAAGAAAAAGACAATGGCGTGTCTTTCTATACTCCTATGCAAATAGGCCTCTTGTAAAAACGAACAATCTAAAAAAAGTATTGCTTCAGAGAGCCGAAACCAGTCCGTTTTGACCCTGATGCTGGCTGAAGGGAAAAAAAAAAAAAAAAAAAAAAGATTCCCATGAGCTGATCGTCTTGCCCACCTGCATTTCAAATCCCCACTACTATGTGTGTGGTCCAGAGGAAACCCAATTTAGTCTAATGTGTATCAACTTGTGAGCCCTCCCAGATCACTGCTAGAAGCACACAAAATCCTCTTTGATGCAGCCTCCTTCCATCCTAGGTTTCAAGTAATTCCACAATGTATACTTTTAAAAATTAACAGTTCATAGGCCACAATTACTAAACACACAAGCAAACAAGTCACGGTGATTGGAGACCAGCAGAACAACAGACAACAGGAACCAACCTGAAAGATAGTACAGATATGAGAGTTGTTAAATACAAAACATCATAGTAGATTTTAAAAAGTAAAAAGAATAGGAACAGGGGACAAACAGAATTGATAGAGATAAACAGTAATTTGATAAAGTGATATAGAAAGGGAGTGATATCAGATTAGACACGGGTGAATAGGAAATTAAGGAACTAGGAGATAGATTCAGAGAAATTATCCCAACATAGTCCGTAGGGAATGATAGGAAAGAATGAGAGGATAAGAATCCTCAAGGATAAAAGAAAAAAATCTTAAAAGTGACATCAAGTCAGAGTTCTACAAAGGGGCCTTAGAAAGAGTTGAAAGTGGAAAAAGTAAAAAGATAATGTCTCATCATTTTCTAGAATTGTGGAAAGATAATCAGTTTGTAGTTGAAGAAGCCCCAAAGTTCTCAAGCAGGATAAATAAAAGAACACACCTAGTTAGATCTTAAAGAAACTGAAGAATAAGAAAATATCTTCAAAGCAAACAAAGAAAAAGGTCAGTCACCCAGAAAGAAACAAGCAGGCTGACTGCTGAGTTCTCAACAAGACTGTGTAACTTGAATACAGTGCAGCCGAAGGATCCTGAGTGTCTGTCTAGAATTGTGCAGCCCGTGCAAATGCAGGTCAACAGTATAAGAAAAATTAAGGTATTTTCAGACAAAAAGAGACTTTTATCACCAAATGAAATCTCTAAAGGAGATTCTAAAGCATATACTTCAGGCAGAAGGAAGATAATCCTGGATAGAGAATTTTGGATGCAAGAAAAAAGCTGACCAAAAATATCAACTGAAAAAAAAAAAGAAAAAACACCAAGAACATAAAACTGGGGAGAGGGGAAAAAATACTGAACATTAATAGCACATACTTTGAGAAGGTAACTCACAAAGCAGTCTAAGTTTTTTTGTTTTTTTTTTTTATTTTTTTTTCAACGTTTTTTATTTATTTTTGGGACAGAGAGAGACAGAGCATGAACGGGGGAGGGGCAGAGAGAGAGGGAGACACAGAATCGGAAACAGGCTCCAGGCTCGGAGCCATCAGCCCAGAGCCTGACGCGGGGCTCGAACTCACGGACCGCGAGATCGTGACCTGGCTGAAGTCGGACGCTTAACCGACTGCGCCACCCAGGCGCCCCTGAGGTTTTTAATTGTAGCATTAATTTACGTTAGCCTTAGAAGAGCATAGCTAGGATATATTCATCAAAAGATACCAGAGTGAAATGGCAAGAGCAGAGTGGAAGATGTTATTTGATATACAGATATCTAGAGAGAGAGAGAGAGATCTGTACATACAGATATATGACAAAGGACTCAGATGGAATATATAAAGCTTCTGTGAACGTCACTGTACCCAGAAAATATAAAAAAGAAATCAGGGGCACCTGGGTGGCTCAGTCGGTTAAGCATCCAACTCTTGATTTTGGTTCAGGTCGTGATTTCACAGTTCATGAGTTTCAGCCCCATGCTGACAGCACACAGCCCGCTTGGGATTCTTTCTTTCCGTCTTTCTCTGCCCCTTCCCCCATTTGCACATGCGTTCATGGCCCCCTCTCTCTCAAAATAAATAAATAAGAAGAATAGAAATCAGAAAAATGAAATTAGGAAAATGCTTGAACAGGTACTTCACTCGAAGATATTCAAAAAGTAAATACATAATAAAGAGCTCTTCATTAAGTCGTGGGGAAAGTGAAATGAAACCTATAATGGGGTATCGCTACCTGCCCACCCAAAATGGCTAAAGTAAAAAGGACTAAAAATACCAAGTGTTAGTGAAGCTGTGGAGCAGCTAGAACTCTCCTACACTTGCTGGGACTGTGAACTGGGGTACTCACCTTGGAAAACTGTCTGGCAGTATCTATTAAAGTCCGGCGTATGCCTATGGCTGGCAACGCCATGCCTGTTCTTGTACCAATAGAAATGCATCCTTCAGTCTACCAAGATAGATACAAGATGTTCATAGCAGAACTTTTTATAATAGCCTCACACTGGAAACTGTCCACATGTCCATCTAAAGTACAATGAATAAATGTAGTGTATTCACACAATGGAATAGTTACAGGAAGGAACAAATTACAGCTATATGCAACAACACAGATGAATGTCACGGAGTATTGAAGTAGGCGACACCAAAGAAAACATTCTGAATGATTCCATTAATAAAAGTTCAGAAACAAGCAGAATTTACTTCATGCGTTAGGCGTTAACAATGGTGGCTACCCTTGTGAGAAGGAATGACGACCAGAACAGAGCGTGGGAGGGGCTCGGGGGGACACTGGCAGTGTTAGGTTTTTGAAATATGTGCTCTATGCATGAATATGTTCAACTTGGGAAAAACCATTGAGCTGTACTCTTAGGATGTGTGCTTTTTCCTGTGTGTTAGAAGTAAAATTGAAAACATACTCGGGTAACTTCTAAACAAATGGAAACTTCCAAACAAATAGAAAAGAAAAAAGAATAAAGAGAAGAAATCTCAGTCAAGAAAGAGGAGGATGAAGGGGAAGAAAAAACAAATAACAAGTATGTAATGAGACACTAGATAGAAAATTTAAAATATCAGTACACTATAACTAAAAATTCAGTACAGAAAACACTTCTGTTAGAAGACCTATCTATTCAAATCATTTAATATTAAAAAATATTGGAGTGCCTTTTATGTGCCCGGCACTGGTCCGGGGGCTGGGGGTATAGTAGTCGACAAAACTGATAAAAATTCCTATCCTCACAGAGGTTGCATTCTAATCCGAGGAGACAGATCATAAATATATAAACAATAAAATATCCGCTATATGGAATGGCAGTAAATGTTACAGGGAAAAAGATAAGGCAAGGAAAGAGAATCAGGAAAGCCAAGGAGAGGTAGAAGTGGCATTTTTCAAGTGTTCATAGGTGACTTCAAAGCTGTAACGTAGATGAGGAGAGCCATGTGTATCTAGGATAAGAATGTTCCGGGGGAGAGGGGAGAAGGAGTGCCAATATCCTGGGGCAGGAGCCTACCGGGTGTGGGGGCAGAGCAGCCAGGAGGTGTGTGGCTGGAGCAGAGTGTGGTAGGAGATGAGGTCAGAGACATGACAAGGGGCCGGATAGCGTGGGGGCTTCTACAGACCATTGCAAGAACTTTGACATTTACGTTGACGGGTTTTTAAGAACAAATGACAGGCTGTGAGCACAAGAACAGAGTGATCTGATTGCATTTAAAGAATTATCCTGGCTGCTGTCGTGAAAGAAGAAATGCGAGGGGATCGATCAGGGGCCTGTTAGGAGCATGTGGAACTAACGTGAGAGAGAAGGGACGGGAGCTTGGAGGAGCGTGCGTGGTAGACTTGTTGAGCCGTGCTTGGATTCAGGATAGAATTTGCAAGTAGAAAAGAGAGTCAAGGACGTCTTCCTGTTTGGGACCCGAACGACAGAAAGGACGAGCTGCCACTGTTGACTTAGCTGGGACCGACCTCAGGAAATGCAGATTTGCAGAGAAGAAACCTTGAGTTTGGTTTGGAACATAATGTATTTAGACAACCAAATGGGAGTGACGTGAAGGGTGAGGGAGAATCTAGAATTTGTGAAAGATGTCTAAGTGAGAGATGTAAATTTGGGAGCTGTCTGTGTTTTTAAGAGGAAGCCATAAACTTGAACATTTGCCGCAGCCAAAAGGAAGGATTAAAAAAGAAAAGTGGTCTTGAACTAGGAGTTAGGCACCTGTGTGTGCAGCATCTTTGTTTTGTGCTGGGAGAAACTTGCTGCTAACCTCTTATGGAAAAGCACCACATTACGGCTCTAGGAGCTGACGTGCCTAAGACAGTTTGGGGTTCGAACATGCTGACTTCTTACCAGGGGTTAAAATTTTGTTACTTGGTTCGTTTAATTGACACAAGTCCGCTTGCTTCTTGCTTATTTCTCAGATGTATCACTTCTTCTTTCTGATTAACAGTTCATGTGTGAAAATGGTTCTGAATCACCCGTACTCGAAATATCAAACTATGCCAACTGATAAAAATACGACAGTTTTATGGTTATGACAAGCGTATATAGCTCTGTGAAATAAACCAGCACCTGCAGTTAACAGGGCTCGCTACTTGTGCCCACAATCCCTGTACATTTTTCAACCTGGCACCCCATCTTCTGGCTAATTCCATCACTAAGGAGTAAGGAAATGCTAATGTGCTCGCTCAATCAACTGGTCTAAGAAATTTGAAGAGAAAAGTGCCACACAACTGGATAAGATCATCTAAATTTCAAGAGAGAGTGGGGCGCCTGGGTGGCTCAGTCAGTTAAACATCCCACTTCAGCTCAGGTCATGATCTCATAGTTGGTGAGTTTGAGACCCATGTCAGACTCAGTGCTGACAGCTCAGAGCTTGGAGCCTGCTTCGGATTCTGTCTGTCTCTCCCTCTCTCTCTCCCTCTCTCTCTCCCTCTCTCTCTCCCTCTCTCTCTCTCTCTCTCCCTCTCTCTCTCTCTCCCTCTCTCTCTCTCTCCCTCTCTCTCTCTCTCCCTCTCTCTCTCTCCCTCTCTCTCTCCCTCCCTCTCGCTCTCCCTCCCTCTCGCTCTCTGTCTCTCTCTCTCTCCCTCCCTCCCTCTCTCTCTCTCTCTCTCCCTCTCTCTCTGCCCTTCCCCCACTCGCTCTCATGCTCTCTCTCTCAAAAATAAACATTAAAGGGGTGCCTGGGTGGCTCAGTTGGTTAAGCCTCCGACTTCGGCTCAGGTCATGATCTCGCAGTTTGTGAGTTTGAGCCCTGCGTCGGGCTCTGTGCCGACAGTTCAGAGCCTGGAGCCTGCTTCGGATTCTGTGTCTCCCTCTGCCCCTCCCCTGCTCACGCTCTGACTCTCTCTGTCTTTCAATAATAAATAAACGTTTAAAAAAATTAAAATAAAATAAAATAAAATTAAATTAAATTAAATTAAAATTAAAAAAAAATTTATAAACAGAGAGAAGCCCCAGGGCTGTACCCTGGAGGATATCACCATCTGAGGTCTGAGATTAGAGAAGAGCCATCAGAGAAGAGGGAGGAGTTACTGGTCACTAGGTAACGAGCACCTTTCATGAATATGTATTCATCCTTACCACACTCACTTAAAAGTCCGTATTTTTATTATCCCAACTTCAGAGAACCATAACTGAGTCTCTGCAAGGCAAAATGGTTTGCCAAAGAAATGCACACATCAAGATTATAATCCGGTTTTAGTTGATGAAATCTGCCTTTCCTGTTCTTGCCTCCACTGCCACGACATGTGCGAATGCATTTATGCTAGTAGCACTTGATGAGCTATTCTTCCAGGACTTTCTCTGTTTTCTTTATAGGTGGGTATGTGGAGGCCTTGGAGGTCACTAAAGAAATGCCAGGCCAGGGGGCCTGGAAGCCTCGCTCCATCTCAGAGGAGACGTACGACGATGTTGAGTGCCCCAGCAGAGGGAGGTAAGTGCATCTCAGCCCTTCAGCAGTGTGGTAAGACTTTAAAGGTACAACACAACAGGTTAATGGTCTCTGCGTTACTTCTCCCCACAGAACAAGGTCAGATTTCTCTAGCTCATTTGCTTCAGATGATGGTAAGTATAAGAAGACGTTTGCAAATGTGGGTGGGGGGGCCTGGGTGGCTCAGTCGGTTGAGAGCCCGACTTCGGCTCAGGTCATGGTCTCACAGTGTGTGGGTTCAAGCCCCGCATGGGGCTCTGTGCTGACAGCTCAGAGCCTGGAGCCTGCCTTGGATTCTCTGTCTCCCTCTTCCTCTGCCCCTCCCCCATTCACGCACTGTCTCTCTGTCTCTCTCAAAAATAAACATTAAAAAAAATTAAACTTGAGGGGCGCCTGGGTGGCTCAGTCGGTTAAGCGTCCAACTTCGGCTCGGGTCACGATCTCACAGTCCGTGATTTTGAGCCCCGCGTCGGGCTCTGGGCTGATGGCTCAGAGCCTGGAGCCTGCTTCCGATTCTGTGTCTCCCTCTCTCTCTGCCCCTCCCCCGTTCATGCTCTGTCTCTCTCTGTCTCAAAAATAAATAAACATTAAAAAAATTTAAAAAAAAAAAATTAAACTTGAAAATCCTCCTATACAGGGTAGCCTTCAATTGTATCTGTGTATCTTAAGCTGATGTATTAGGCTAGGCTAAAGCCATGCTAAGAACGGGAAGATTATTCAGGATGCTTTGGTTCCCCTTTATTGCCCCAACATCCAACACAGCATGTGATGTTTATAGACTCTGAATGTTATATACAAAATATGCAAAGGAAGAGGGTAGAAGGATGGAATCTGTTGATAAACCTGCTTTCTTTGACTATATCAGATCAGACTTAGGTTCAGGGGAGAAGCAAATATGAATTTTCATTTTGTACCTACTTTTATAGGGGTTTAATTATTTTTACCATATGCCTGAGGGACCTGGGTGGCTCAGTTGATTAAGCATCTGACACATGGTTTTGGCTCAGGTCATGATCTCATGGTTCATGGTATCAAGCCCTGTGTTGGGCTCTGTGCTAACAGCACGGAGTCTGCTTGGGGTTCTCTGTCCCTTTCTCTCCAAATAAATAAATAAACTTTAAAAGAAAATGTGGCTCAGTCTGTTGAGCATCCAACATAAGCTCAGGTCATGATCTCCCTTCAAGCCCCCCATCAGACTCTGTGCTGACAGCTCAGAGCCTAGAGCCTGCTTAGACTTCTGTGTCCCTCTCTGCCCCTCTCCTGCTTGCACTCTCTCTCTCTCTCAAAAATAAATAAACATTAAAAAATATTTTTAAAAACGTGCCTGACATGAAAGTGTACCTAGCACATGATAGGTATCCAATAATTTCTGGTGAAATATGAATTTGAGCTATTGTCATTGTAATACATGAAAACAGTTCTTTTAATTCCAGAAGAAAATAGTGAAGAAGTGTATGAAGAGGTCTACAAAACAAAAGGCAACTACCCAAAAATAGAGTGAGTTCCTCTCTTTCTTAGCTTTGTAGCTAATAGTATTGCCGGTATAGGAAAATCAGACTTTAAGAAGTAGTCATCTTCCTTTGACTCTGTCATCCTTAGGATTTGCGTCATGAGTAGAGAGAAGCTACTTTAATCTACAATTGTGATGAATAAGAGACTTGGGATTGTGTACAGTCATATGCTAGAATCTTTAATCATATTGCTTTTCTCTCTTAAGAAAATGCCCATCTCTCCAAGTAGGGAACTTTAATATCGTGTTAGTAATTAAGTCAAAAGGGAGAAGTAAATAGTAATAAAACTCACTTCGGCCCTATCATAGCATTTGGGGAAAGAAATCACTGGTTATGACTTAATTTGTGTCTTTGCAAGTTAAGAAGACTGTCTCTGGGATTTAGACTTAATTTAATATCTAAGAATTCAGTGTTATCGGGAATATTTGTTCAAATGGGCCTTATTCGTCAACTTTAGTTACTGAGGGCACATTGTGGAAATGAAAACAGCAATGGTCAAAAGCAAGAAGTTCAAGGGTTCGAGGGAGGAGTAGTGTTCCATGCTGGGTGGGATGGTGTGGATGTATCATTCCCTCTCCAGCTCCCCTAAAAAAACCCAAGAGCATATTTGGAAGAATTTTAATCATTAACTGGGCAATAAATGTACCACCATTGTTGTAATATCAGTCAGTCAATTAAAAGTTGGTGACATGGATTTCAGGAGCCAGAATTGCTGTATTTCCAGTATAGTTTGTAAACTATTCTTTCCCTAAGTCATCTTCTCTGAAAGGAAGCTCTTGCTTCACATGTACGAAATAGAGACCATTCGTGGTGGATGAAGCTTGTACTGAAGTATAATTCCCTTCGTAGCTGACTGGCATGTGTTACTTCATATTGGCATCTAAACAAATAAGAATAGCACAGAGGTTGATGAGGCATTTGCTCTCGCTTCCTGGAGTGGGACGTGTTCTGGAATGAGCCTCTTCCTTCTCTAGTACTCTCTCAAATGCCATGTTGTTTATATCCTCTGATTCCTCTTAGCTTAGATGGAAAAGAAGCCCTTAAAAGACTGCAGAAATTCTTGAAGAAAGAAAAGAACAGATTTAAAATGAAGAAAAACAAGTTGAAAGAAAATGTAAGGTAAAAAGTCTTTGGCAGTTGTTTTTGTCCCCCCCCCCCCCCCCCCGTGGGAGAGCTCGCAGTGTCAGCCTTGTGGCTCTGCGTCCTAGTCTCAGAAACGGTGCAGGGGGTATCAGAAACCAAAGCCAAAGGCCTGCTTATCACCTGCCTCTTCTTTCCAATTTGTGAATAAACCACACCCACAGCTAGTAATAAGAAGCTGACAACATCCGTTTGGGAAAAAAAAAAAAAAAATTGATGAAACAGGGTTGTAAACAAGGGTAGAGAGGAAAGCCTAAGCAAAGTCCAGAAAGTAATTTTGTTGCCATAGATCCCTGTTATCACCGGCCATTGTGTTATTAATTATGTCCTTGTATGTTGTCTTGGCCCTGCGAGTTTCAGTGTTTTACCTGTCTACACTTCTGTATTCTAATTTGCATCTCCAGAGAGAAGTAATGTGTAGACAGGGGAGATGAACTTTGCAGCTGACTGGTTCATATATCTCAAGGTGTTAGACCTGGAAAGGGCCCTCCAAGATCTCCGCGCTAATTACCAGTGGTTGAGAAGGTTACACGTTCGCCAGCAGTATGGGAGGCCTGGATTCTGGATGCTAGTTACAGCTTTGTCGTTTACTCACTGTGCAGTTGTGGGCAAATCATGCCCCAGCCCATGTTTCCTCTTGCCTACAAGAGAGGCTGGGCAGTTTCTGCAGGCACTTCTCTAATATGTAGAAATGGATATAGACAGAGATCTGTGTTTTATAAGAGCAGGGGACAATAAAATAATTTCCCTAAGGTCACCAGATACATTGGCATGGAATTACTACTCTACCTTGACATTCTCGTCCTTCGTAGAAGCTGAAAGTTACATGATTTTTAGTCCAGTTGTCTGCTGGATCTAGATCTACCAAGAGATCCAACAGACTGTCTGTCGTGTTCACAGGTTGTACTCCTGACCATGGAAGTAGAGCTCCAGTGGTCAGTTAGACCTACGCATGAAGGCATACTCGGGCCCTGGCAGGTTAGATGCTTCTGACAAAAAACGATTAGCATGATGCCTGTGGTCCCTTAAAAAATTGATCCGGGCGGGGGGGCACCTGGGTGGCTCAGTCAGTTAAGCGTCTGACTTACGCTCGGGCCATGATCTCACGGTTCGTGAGTTCGAGCCCCGCATCGGGCTCTTTGCTGACAGCTCAGAGCCTGGAGTCTGCTTCACATTCTGTGTCTCCATCTCTCTCTGCCCCTTCCCTGCTCATGCTCTGTCTCTCTCTGTCTCAAAAATAAATAAACATTAAAAAAAATCGATCCAGGTGAAAATGCTGATATTTTTTAATGCAAATCTCATTTCCTTTTTCTTAGAATTATTCAGTGACTCCTTAATGACTTTTAGAATACCCAGGCTTTTTCTATGGCAAGTGAATATTTTATGGAAGCTCCCTTTTTGTCCAGTTCCATCTCTCACTCAGATTTCCTTTACCATCCCATATAAATACCCGACAGATGTAATTCTGCCATGGTATTGGTGCCTCCTTGCTTTAACCATGACATTCCCTTGGTCTGGAATGCACCCGCCCTCCTCCAACCTCCTTTGATTATCAGAGTTCTGGTCTTCCCTTAAAATTTGGTCAAACAGTATCCCTTCTGGGACACCTTTCCTGAACCTCTCTACCCAGACCTGGATTACCTGTGTCTCCTCTGTGTCGCCCTAACATCCTGTGCATGTCTTCCAACATCTATTAATACTCCTGAGAAACCTTTTTTCTTAAAGTTAGAGAATCACAGGGTTATAAGAGAAATCCATATTATCTAGTGTAATGCAGTACAAAAGCTTTTCTGGAAACTTCCTAACAAGCCAAATATCTGTGCTTGCACACCTCTATAAAAGAGAAATCTACTACCTGCAGAGAAAGATGTTTCATCTTTAGGAAGGTCTAATAAGATTTTTTCCTTGGGCACCTGCATGGCTCAGTCAGTTGAGTGACCGGCCCTGGGTTTCAGATCAGATCATGATCCCAGGGTCATGGGATGGAACCCTGCATCCGGCTTCCCACTGTATGGAGCCTGCTTGGGATTCTCTCTCTCTTGCTCTCCCTCTCTCTCGCTCTCCCTCTCTCTCTCCCCCCCTCTCTCTCTCCCCCTCTCTCTCTCCCCCTCTCCCTCCCTCCCTCCCTTCTGCCCCTCTTCCCAACTCACTCTATCTCTCTCAAATAAAAATAAGATATATTTTTCTCATAAGTTTTGGCAAAATCTGCCCCTCAGCCTTAATTTTTCAATTAATAACGTGTAGATATAACAGGACAAGATAGAATTTATTACTGTTTTTATTGAGCTTTTTGATTGAACACCAACTCCTACTTGATGACCTTACCTTCAGAGAGAGGTTTTGCAACACTGGGAATGTGACATGGAAAAAGAGTAAGGCTCTCCACCCTCTCTTTCTCTCGGATACACACACTATTAGGACAGTCATTAAATGGTCTGATTTAGGTAGAAATAAGCCAAGAATTAAATGCCAACTGGTCTCAGCTCTGCTGTGAGTTTTACATGGGAACTAGATGTTAAACCTGTTCTCACACCCTCTGTTCCAGATGCACCAACTTCCTTGTTTTTCTTTAAAGAGAACAAGCACACCTCTGCCTGTCGGTCTCTGCATTGGCCATTCCCTTTCCCAGAACGCTTTCATTCAGATAGCAGTGTGGCTCACCCCCTCCCTTCCTTCAGATTTCTACTCAAGTTGCCTTATCAGCGAACCCTTCCCTGACCATCTTCCGAAAAATGGCAGACCAGCCCTCACCTGCAGCCCTCCTGGCCCCTCATCTTGCTCTCTTTTGTTCAGTTGCACTTCTCTCCTTAGTTGACAGAACATAAAAATCCTTGTTGCATCTGCTTCACCCTGCTAGAATCCATGAGGGCGCTCATGGTTTTGTCCCCTGCTGTATCTCCAGTATAAAGAACAGTGCGTGAGACATGATAGGTACTCCGTAAATAGCTGATGAATGAGTTAAATGACCTAGAGGAAGGCAATATCGTTCTAGACTTTGTAGCCTCCGTTTCTATGTTTAAATAGGAGCTACCATCACCCTGACCCAAAAAAATAGAGGAACGGAGTTGGCATTAAGAAAGGCTTTGCTGAGCTAGGAACCCTTGAGTGGAGAAGCCAAGGAAGTACGCTAACTAGGCATTGAGGACAGCGAGGGTGAAGGGCTTCACGTGTGTTCTCTCTCCAGTTCTCACAATACTCATGATGCGATAGAAACTCTTTCCATTCATGATGCGATAGAAACTCGTTCATCCATTTCACGGATGAAAAATTAGGGCTTTGAAAAGTTATGTGACTTGCACAGGTAAGTGGACAAGTGGCAGAACTCAGAGTCAGATGCAGCTCCCTCTGGCCCCAGGGACTGCTGCTCCTCTGTTCTGATGGCACCAGGTCTGGTTGTACAGTCACTGACAGCAGGGACCATTGAACATCCTCAGCTCTTTCCTAGGCACATCTACTGAGGTACGCCCATGCAGCTCTAATACTCCCCGTGTGATAGAGATGGTGTTCACTCTAGAAATGAAGAACCTGAGGCTTGCATAAAGGTTAGCTGATTTTCCCAGAAGTGCTGTTTCTTTGGACATTCCTTTCTTAGGTTCTTATCATACAGTGTTGTACTTTGGGTCTCCCTCACTAAATGCCCGGCTACTTCAGGGTAGAAACTGTGTCTGATCATTTTATATACCCAACACAGGGGTCTGGCCCGTGGTGAGTGTCCCCGTCGGACTGCACTGAAACTCACTGCTTAAAATACGTGGATTTTTTTTTCTACCACACCCTGCTTCCTTCCATCTCCTTAACTGTGTAACCGAACAATCTACTCGGGCCAAATGCCCCTCTCCCACTTAGCAATTTGCTATCTCCCATCCCCCCCTGGCCTGGAATTCTGCCCTCAAGATATCCTTTTGGCTTAACCATACATGTAGGCGGGGTCCCATGTCTGCAGAGGGTGGTTCTCTTTCACCACAGTGGATGTCCAGGTGCAGCTCAGAGATATTGTGCGTTGGGTTCCAGACCATAGCAACAAAGCAAATGTTAGCAATAAAGTGAGTCCAGTTTTTTGGTTTCCCAGTTCGTATAAAAGCTGTGTTTATACTGTGGTCTACTAAGCATGAAACATGTCTAAAAAAGTGTACGTACCTTAATTTAAAAATCTGTTGCTAAAAATGCTAACCATCTTCTGAGCTTTACTGAGTCCTAATCACTGATCACGGATCACCATAATGAATAATAATGAAAAAACTTGAAATGCTTCAAGAATTACCAAAATATGATCCAGAGACATTAAGAAAATGTTCTTGGAAAAACAGTGTTGATAGGCTTGCTGATGGCAAGTTGTCACAAACCTATTTGTCAAAAACGCAGTGTCTGTGAATTGCAGTGAAACAAGGTAGGCCTGTATTTGATGGGCATCTTGGAAGGTTTGAAGGTGGAAACAGGATCTTGTGAATGGACAGGGCAGAGCCTGAAGTTGTCTAGTTAGGGGAGGGAACTATGGGTGGTCCCAGGGGTACATAAGCTCATTTTTAAATGGTGGTGTGGAAGCAGGGGGACAGTTGATCAGAACAAAGCTACAGGAGAGGTTTGCTTCACATCTTTGCCTAGATGCATTTGCAGCAAGAAACCTAGTCACCAATATGTTATTTGAGATGGATCAGCTAATCTTTCTGAACCTGGCTTTTTTCCTTAACCCTTTTGTGTCTCCTGTCAATCAACAGTGCACTTTCCATTTCGCTGCCTGATTTAGGTAAGTGACATTCACTTACTACTGGCACAAAACTACTCAGTCCTGGCATATTCAGAGGCAGGGAAAGAGAAGTAGTAATCCTTCCTTCATTCCATAGTTAATGAAAGTTTGAGACATAAAGATCAAAGACCACATTTTATCCAACAGTATAACTTACGTTGGGGAAGATGAATAACGTTTCTCAAGTGCCTACTATATACCAGGCCTCTTAAAATCCCAGAAAAATAGTATCTTTTTAGGAAGCTCTAGGACCCATATCCATACCTTAGTGATCTGGGATTTGTACTCAAGTTTCTCTGATTACAAAGCTCGTGCATTTTACATTATACCACACAGCTCTTGTAGGATTTGACAGCCAAATCACCCTAATTAAGACCTAATAAGTTGGACATGATCAAGTTGCAGTACACTGACTAGCTGAATCAAGGATGGGTCACTGGAATATTCTTTGCTATAAAAACAATAATGCACAGATTAGTACATTGTCTGATCCATAGTATGATCTCAATACATGTACAGTGAGTTGAATCTGCCAGTAAGAAGGCCATGTGTTGTTTGCTGGTTTTGTTTGTAAGCCTTAGCCATGGTGGTACTTTGATTTCACTCTGATTAGGCAATTCAAATGTATATTATATTTCAGAAATATGAGTTTGCTGTACTAAATAACAAGTGAAGGTTATATAAATAAGCCTGGTAAAATCATAGGTCCCCCCCAAGTTTCCTTGGTCCACGTAAAAATCCAAAAAGCCAACATAGAATAGACATGCATTGTACTCGCAGCCAAATTTATGAATAATCAAATATGAATTATGAAATTATACTAGAAAGTCTCAAACTCATTCAAGTGGTGAATCACTTAAACATGGGATTCTAGGTAAAGCACCAAGGAATGTGAATATCCCAAACTGAAAATGTCCAATAATTTTATGCAAGATTATTATAGAAGAGCAGTTACCAATGGTTTGAAATCAAAATTAAGGAGGAAAAAAACATGAATATTTTACTTAAACCGTCTTTTGCCAGGATTTTGGAAAAGCCCTCTTACTGTTCTAGAAGTAAAACATCTTTGCCTAGTTCCAGGATGATGGGGAGCTATTCTAAAGATGACCCTTTCAGCAACTCATATTTTCTGAAAACATGCATGAAACTAAATAGACATAAATATGTATGTGTGTATTTGAGATACTAGGGCATGCCACTATTTTTTTAATCTCTTAATTGAATTTCTCCCCAAATGGAGATTCTTTTTGCTCTTTGATCCTTCCAGCCTGTGTTCTATGATCAGATTTTGATCAGACAGACATGGGGAGACACCTGGATAATTGGGTATTAAGGATAATGGTGGACATTGTGGGTAATTCGGAAAGCCCAGAAATTTGTATGAGCATACCTAATAGTGGACTATTTTGTTCGTGTCTTGACCCTAGAACTTAGGTCTCAGGAAGTTATTATCTATGATAACGTCGATATAAATGAAAAAGAATCCAGGTAAGTCATTTTACCTCATTGGTCATCCCTACTGATACCTAATCCATTTCCTGATGGTTTGTTAAATATGGTCAGAGGGCCACCTCTTCAGAGCCTTAGAAACTGGATAAAAAGTCAGATTCTGATGTCCCTCCCCTCACTAAGAAGGGAAAACAGTGAATAATGTAGGTGATCTAACGGTAGTAGGTGATTCAGAAGTCACTGGAGCTTTGGAATCTGTTTCTTGCCTTTGAATCTAGAGACTTGAAACTCATTTTAATGCAACATACCCTGATTTAATAACCTCCTATGTACAAGGCAACACGGAGGATAGCGAGCAGTGTTTTACAGAGCCTCTGTCCTCAAAGACAGAATAACCATCTAACCAGAAAGAAACCATCCTGAAACTCGATGCCCCCTCTCTAGCTACTTGTTTTCTGTCCTCTCCCCCTCAACTAAATGACTGAAAAGAAAGGTCTCCTCTGCTTATCCTTGATTCATTTAGGGTTCTAATTTTTTTTTTGTACTTACAAACACTATTGCTATAAATAGTCTTCTGTCTTCTGTGAATATATCCTAGAATTTTCCTAGGAGAGACTCAGAAGGGAAGAGAAATGCCGAAGGGAATGCAAATTTATAAGAAAATGCCAACTTAGTTTCCAAAGTGGTTGTACCAATTTACATTCTTCCCAGCTGTTTGTAAGGGGAATATCGATCCACATTCTCACCAACACTTAGCACAGAGAGAATTCTTAACTTTGCCAGTTTTGTGGGTATAAAATACTAAGTGTTGAAACCATTTTAATATTCACCATTCATATCTTCTATCGAAGGCCCGTTCATACCTTTTTATTCTGTTTTCTTATTGCATTGGTGGTCTTTTTCTTATTTATTTATAGATTTTTTAATGCATTCTAGATATCATCTCTTTGTCAGCTATATATGTTGCAGAGACCTTCTCCCCCATTGTAGCTTGACTTCGCAACATTCTTCCTAGTCTTCTAATGAATAGAAATTTTTAATTTTAATGTATTTGAATTTAGCAATTGAGTGTTGCCTTTGGCATCTTTAGAAGAAATCTTTATCCCAAGATCATATGATATCCTCCTATATTTTCTTCTAAAACTGCTGAATGTTTTGCCTTTTATATTTAAACCTTAGACGTATCTGGAACTGAGTTTTGTGTGTTGGTACTATAATGAACTATCAATCTAATTAAATTGTCTTACATATGGATAAATGTCCTGCATGATTAATTGAATAGTCCCACCTTTCCCCATGGATGTACAATGCCCTCTTTGTCATACCAAGCTTCCATGTCTGAAGGCCTGTGCCCATGCTCTCTATTCCAGTGTCCTTTCCATCTTAATAGCCTGGTGCTCTGAAAAAAGTAGTTAGTAAGATATTACTACACAGAGGGGCACCTGTGTGGCTCAGTCAGTTAAGCATCCAACTTTGGCTCAGGTCATGATCTCATGGTTCATGAGTTCCAGCCCTGCATCAGGCTCTGTGCTGACAGCTTGGAGCCTGCTTGGGAATCTCTTTCTCTACCCTTCCCCCACTTGTGTTCTCTCTTCTCTCTCTCTCTCTTCCTCCCTCCCTCCCTCCCCCCTCTCTCCCTCCCTCCCCCCTCTCTCCCTCCCTCCCCCTCTCAAAAATAAACATTAAAAAAAGATATTAGTACCCTGAGAAAGTAATTGCTATCTGTGCCTTGACATGTTTTAAGACATGATTCATGCCTAATGTACAGTTAAGTTCTATAAATGTCCCATGTGCACTTTAGAAAAATATGCCCTCTCTAATTGTTTGGTACAACAATCCACTTAGGTTCTTCAAATCATTCTCTTGTTAAAATCTGTAGATTTATGAATTTTTAGATGTTGGAGCCATCAATATTTGAAAGAAACAGCTTCAAGTCTCACACAAATATGGTAGACTTGTCAGTCTCTTCCTAAAGTTCTGTCATGTTTTGTTTGATGTATCCTGAGGCTCTTTTGTTAGTTGCTTACAAAATTAAAAATATAGCGAACCTAATGTTTCTTCCTCATATGGTAGATATCTCTATCCCTAATACTATTAATAACAAAAATAATACGTAGTTCTTACTGGGGTCAGTAACTGTTACATACATTTATATGTGTTAGTTCATTCAATCTTCACCACCATCCCATGAGGTAGATACTATTATTATACAAACATTTCAGAAGAGAGACTCAGGCATAGAGGTTGTTACTTGCCCGAGTTCACAGAGGTAGTAAAGTGTAGAAACAGGATTCAAACCCAATCCAGTAGTAAAGAGTTACTACTACACAATGTTGTATCTCCTAGTGACACTCTGTCTTAACGTCTAATTTTCCTGATATATATCTACTGGAACTTTCTTTTAGTTAGGATTTCCCTACTATATTTTTAATCCTTTAATTTTCTGTTTTCCATACTCTCATCCATTGGGTCTTGAATAAATAGCCATAGAGCTGCATTTGGCTTTTTAAAATGCCAATATAACAATCTGTCTTAACTCCTATCTTGACCTTGGCCTAAGGTTCAATCTCCTGAAATACTGTGGTGCTGATGCTAGCATTTTCCACGGGACAAACTGGCCATTTGTGCTTGCATACTGCTTGCTGCTGTCTGGTTTCAGCTTAGTTGGCGGGGGCTGCTAAGGTACTGTGCACAGTACTTACTCTAAGGGTAAAGTGTAGCAATTTTTTAAGACACTTGAATCTAGTAGTTTTGTACTGGGAGCGCCCTTTCAGGATACTCTTCTGCCCTACAGCCAAATGAGGAAGTCCAACCTCTGAGCAAAAGGACAATGTAATCAGAGCTACACTTCAGGAAGAGTAAAGGGATCCTTCTCCAGAATGCTTTGGAGAGAAAGTATGAAGTAATACGTATGTTAGAATGTCATTATGATCGCTCAGATGAAAGATGATCAAATGTTCTCGGGGGGTGAAAGAAATGAAGGAGAGAAGAGATTTCAGGGGAGAACTTATGTGGATTTTGTTAAACTGTGAAATCCTCTGGTAGAAACCACATCCTCCTCATCTCTATTATCCAGGTCCTAATATAGCACTTAGATGATGGTAGGTACCCAAGGAATATTTTGTGCATGAACGATGTTTACCACATCAGCCCTGTTACATTCTGAACAAGACCTTCTTCATGTGATAGGGTAAATCTGTAGTTTGGCTTCACATACACTAATTATTAAAGGCATTTGTAGCAGATAGAACACTGGTGGAAAGAAAGTAGCAGAAGGGAGAGGGAAGATGATACCTCAATTCCTTTTTTCTTTTTAATGTTTATTTTTGAGAGAGAAAGAGCATGAGCTGGGGAGGGGCACAGAGAGGGAGACACAGAATCTGAAGCAGGCTCCAGGCTCTGAGCGGTCAGCACAGAGCCCGACGCGGGCCTCGAACCACAAACCAGAAGATCATGACCTGAGCCGAAGTTGGACACTTACCTGACTGAGCCACGCAGTGCCCCAATACCTGAATTCTTATAAACTTGGCTAGTTTGCTTGTCATACTTTGGTAGATAGGTATTAGACTGAGGAGAAGCCTAAACAGCTCTAGATTAAGTTGTCACTAGGTATTCCAGACCTCTGCTTTTTATTTCCTTTTGTTCAGTAGAAGGTCTCTTAGGGGATTAGCAAGGGAAAGAAGAAGAGGGGGATCTTGAAAAGGACACTGGTACTGGAACATGGCGCCAGTGAGACCTGTGGCATATCCTCTTACTTCTCTGAGCCTCTGTTTCTTACCCATGATATGGTAATAAAAAATCCTCATCCTGCCAGATTCTTTAAGCTAACTAGATCCCTAGGAAAGCTAAAATAAGTTGACAAAGGGGCAGAGTGGACCATAATATTCACATGGCTAGCATGGATAGAAATTGGTATGACCTCTCTGAAAGAATAATTTGGCCATATGTATCCAAAATGCCCACACCCTTTACTTTACCCAGTAATTTGACTTCAAGCAATAAGCTCTGGTGAAAAAGGAAACATAAAAAAATTTAATGCATAAAAATGTGTATCTCAGAGTATTTATAAAAAGATGTTTAAAACCACCCACCCAAATACTGAAATATATAGTAATCTGCCAAGTATATGACAGTTACATATATGCTAAATATATACTAAAGAATTTCTAATGACATGGAGAAGTGTTACTCTATAACAACAATTAAAAAATAGAATGCAAAACTGTATGTATAGTATGATCTCAATTCAATTTTTAAAAGTGCTAGGAAGGATGTTTTAAAGGAAACTTAGAGGTCTTTGAGAGGTCAGATTATGCTTATTTTGTCTCTTTTCTACATCTTCCAATTTTTTAAATACTCAGAATTGTCACTGTGAAAACTAAATTGGTTAACAGCATAAAACTTGACACATAGGTGCTCAGAAAGTTTTTTTTTAATTTTTTTTTTAACATTTATTTATTTTTGAGAGACAGAGACAGCATGAGCAGGGGAGGGGCAGAGAGACAGGGAGACACAGAATCTGAAGCAGGCTCCAGGCTCCGAGCTGTCACACAGAGTCCAACGTGGGGCCCGAACCCACAAACCGCGAGACCATGACCTGAGCCAAAGTCGGACCCTTAACCGACTGAGCCACCCAGGCACACCAGTGCTCAGAAAGTTTTAGTTCCTTCTATGATACCCTCCCCTCCCTGCATCCTTTTATTTTTTTCTTTGAATGGTCTTCGTTAAAAAGAATTTCTTACTGAACATTCCAAATGTAGAAAAATAGAATGTTATAATGAACCCTCATGTACCCATTACCCAGCTTTAAAAATTACCAATTTATGGGCAACCTTGTTTACACTGTCACCTACCTCCCAATCTCCAGTATTTTTTTAATTAACATACAGTATTATATCATTTTCATGTGTGTAATATAGGGATTTAACCATTCTATACATTACTCAGTGCTTATCATGATAAGTCTACTCTTAACCTCTTTCACCCACCCCACCACCCACCCACCTCTCCTCTGGTAACCATCAGTTCTCTATAGTTAAGAGTCTGTTTTTTGCTTTGTCCCTTTTTGTTCATTTATTTTGTTTCTTAAATTCCACATCTGAGTAAAATCATAGGGTGTTTGTCTTTCTCTGGCTTATTTCACTTAGCATTATATTCTCTAAATCCATCCATGCTGTTGCAAATGGAAAAATTTTATTCTTTTTTATGGCTGAGAAATATACCTGTGTGTGTGTGTGTGTGTGCGTGCATGCATACATGTTTTTTATACCACTTTTTGTTGTGGTTGTTACATACTACTTCTTGATCCATTCATCTATTGACGGGCACTTGGGCTGCTTCTCTATCTTGGCTGTTGTAAATAATGCTGCAATAAACATAGGGGTGATCTGTCTTTTTTCAATCAGTGTTTTTAATTTCTTTGGGTAAATACCCAGTAGTGGAATTACTGGATCATGTGGTAATTATATTTTCAATTTTTTGAGGAATCTCTATAACGTTTGCTACAGTGGCTACACCAGTTTGCATTCCCGACAACAGTGCATGAGGGTTCCTTTTTTCCACATCCTCACAAACACTTGTTGTTTCTTGTGTTTTTTATTTTAGCTATTCCAACAGGTGTGAGGTGGTATTTCATTGTGGTTTTGGTTTGCATTTCCCGTATGGTGAGTAAGGTTGAGCATCTTTTCATGTGTCGGTATGTCTTCTTTGGAAAAATGTTCTTCTCATTTTTATTTGGATTGTTTGGGTTCTTTTGTTTGTTTCTTGGTGTTGGGATGTAGGAGTTCTTTATATATTTTGGATACTAACCCATTATCAGATATGTCATTTGCAAATAGCTTCTCCCGTTCAGTAGGTTGCCTTTTAGTTTTGTTGTTTCCTTGGCTGTGCATAAAGAAGCTTTTTATTTTGATGTAGTCCCAATAGTTTACTTTTGCTTTTATTTCCTCTGCCTCAGGAGACAGATGCAGAAAACTGTTGATACAGCTTATGTCTGAGAAATTACTGCCTGTGCTTTCTTCTAGAATTTTTATAGTTTCAGGTCTCACACTTAGGTCTTTAATCCACTTTGAGTTTATTTTTGTGCACAGTATAAGAAAGTGGTCCAGTTTCATTGTTTTGCATATAGCTGTCTAGTTTTCCCATCACTATTTGTTGAAGACACTTTTTCCGATTGAATATTCTTCCTTCTGTATCAAAGATTAATTGACCATATAATTGTGATTTTACTTCTGTTTTTTCTGTTCCATTGATGTATGTGTCTGTTTTGTGTCTCCACCGTATTGTTTTGATTCCTATACCTTTGTACTATATTTTGGAATGTGAGATTGTGATACCTCTAGTTTTATTAATCTTTTCAAGATTGCTCTATTTGGGGTCCTTTGTGGTTCTATACAAATTTTAGGATCGTTCTAGTTCTTTGAAAAATTGCTGTTAGTATTTTGATAGGGATTGCATTAAATTTCTAAACCAACAATATTGGTTATGTCAATCATTGAGCATGGAATAGCTTTCCATTTGTGTCAAAGATTACAGGTCTTTCATCTCCTTGGTTAAGTTTATTCCTATTTTATTTTTTGTGCAGTTATACATGGGATTGCTCAATCTCTCTGCTGCTTCATTATTAGTGCATAGAAATGTAACAGACTTCTGTATATTGATTTTGTATTCTGTGATCTTAATTCATTTATCAGTTCTAGCCGTTTTTTGGTGGAGTCTTTTGGGTTTTCTATATATAGCATCATGTCATCTACAAATAGTGAAAGTTTTACTTTTTCCTTACCAATCTGAGTACTTTTTATTCCTTTTTCTTTGATTGCTGTGGCTAAGATTTCCAGTACTCTGTTAAATAAAAGTAGTGAGGGTAGATATGTTTGTCTTGGTCCTAATCTTAGGGGTAAAGTTCTCAGTTTTTTACCATTGAGGATGATGTCAGTTGTGGGTTTTTCATTTATGGCCTTAATTACGTTGAGGTATGTTCTTTCTAAACCTACTTTGTTAATGCATGCATCGATGTTGTACTTTGTCAAATTTTTTTTCTGCATCTATTGGAATGATCATGTGGTTTTTATCCTTTCTTTTGTTGATGTGACATATCATGTTGATTGATTTGTGAATACTGAATCACCCTTGCATCCCAGAAGTAAATCTCACTTGATTGTGATGGATTTTAATGTATTGTTGGATTCAGTTTGCTAATATTTCGTTGAGAATTTTTACATCTATGTTCATCGAAGATACTGACCTATAGTTCTCTTTTTTTTTGTAGTGTTTTTATTTGGTTTTGGAATAAGGGTAATGCTGGCCTCATAGAATGAATTTGGAAGCTTTCCTTACTCTTCTGTTTTTGTTTTTTAATAATTTCAGAAGAATGGATATTAACTCTTTGAAAGTTTGGTAGAATTCACCTGTGAAGCTCTCTGGTCCTGGGCTTCTGTTTTTTGATTATGGATTCAGTTTCTTTGCTGGTAATCAATTTGTTTAAATTTTCTATTTCTCCTTGATTCAGTTTTGGTAGGTTATATGTTTCTGGGAATTTTTCCATTTCTTCTAGGTTGTCCAATTTGTTGGCATATAATTTTTCATAATATTCTCTTACAATTCTTGTATTTCTGCAGTGTCTGTTGTTTCTGCTCTTTCATTTCTGATTTTGAGTCTTCTCTCTTTTTTTAGGAGTCTCAAGATTTTTATCAATTTCATTTATCTTCTCAAAGAAGCAGTTCTTGGTTTCATCGATCCTTTCTATTATTTTTATTTTCTATATTGTTTATTTATGCTCTAATGTTTTTTATTGCCTTCCTTCTACTGGTTTGAGGGTTTTGTTCTTTTCCTAACTTCTTTGGGTGTAAAATGAGGTTATTTTTTGATATTTTTCTTGCTGCTTGGGTAGGCCTGTGTTGCTATAAGCTTCCCTCTTAGAACAGCTTTTGCTGCATCCCAAAGATTTTGGACCATTATGTTTTCATGTTCATTTCTCTCCATGTATTTTTCATTTCCTCTTTGATTTCTTGTTTGACCCATTCATTGTTTACTAGCATGTTATTTAACCTCCCTGTATTTGAATTCTTTCCAGATGTTTTCTTGTGGTTGATTTCTAGTTTCATAGTGTCTTGATCAGAAAAGTTGCATTGTATGACTTTGATCTTCTTGAATTTGTTGAGACTTGTTTTGTGGCCTAATATGTGATATGTGCTGGAGAATGTTCCATGTGCACTTGAAAAGAATGTGTATTCTGTTCTAGGATGGAATGTTCTGAATGTATCTGTTAGATATATCTGACCCAATGTGTCATTCAAAGCCACTGTGTCCTTGTTGATCTTCTGTTAAGATGATCTGTCCATTGATATAAATGGGGTGTTAAAATCCCCTACTGTTGTATTACTGTCAATTGTTATTATCTGCTCTGTGTATTTGGGTGCTTCCATGTTGGGTGCATAAATATTTACAATTATTATATCTTCTTGTTGGATTGTTCCCTTTATGATTATACAGCATCCTTTGTCTCTTGTTACAGTCTTTGTTTTAAAGTCTATTTTGTCTGATATAAGCATTGCTACCCTGGCTTTCTTTTCACTTCCATTTGCATGATAAATACTTTTCTATCACTTCACTATCAATCTGCAGGTGTCTTTAGGTCTAACATGAGTCTCTTGCTGGAAGCATATAGATGGGTCTTGCTTTTTTTTTTTTTAATCCATTCTGTCACCCTGTGTCTTTTGATTGAAGTGCTTAGTCCATTTACATTCAAAGTAATTTTTGATAAGTATGTATTCATTGCCATTTTATTATTTGTTCTGTGGTTGTTTTACTCTGTTCCTTTCTTCTCTTGCTCTCTTCTCCCACAGTTTGCTGGCTTTATTTAGAGATATAGTTGGATTCCTTTCCTTTATTCTTTGCATATCTATTACTGGTTTTTTACTTGTGGCTACCATTAGATTTATATATAACATCTTTTGCGTATAGCAATCTATACTTCATTTATGGTTGCTTAAGTTTGAACCCATTCTTTACTCCCCTCCTCCCATTTTATGTAGATGTGTCATATTTTACATCCTTTTATTTTGTGAATCTCTTGACTGATTTTTTTTTAACGTTTATTTATTTTTGAGACAGAGACAGAGCATGAATGGGGGAGGGGCAGAGAGAGAGGGAGACACAGAATCGGAAGCAGGCTCCAGGCTCTGAGCCATCAGCCCAGAGCCCGATGCGGGGCTCGAACTCATGGACCGTAAGATCATGACCTGAGCTGAAGTCGGACGCTTAACTGACTGAGCCACCCTGGTGCCCCTTGACTGATTTTTATAGATATACTTATTTTTACTACTTTTGTTCTTCCTACTTTACTCCTACTTAAGTAACAGATACTTCCATTCAAAGATCCCCTTTAATATTTCTTACAGGGTTGGTTTAGTGATCCTGAATTCCTTTACCTTTTATTTGGGAAATCCCTTATTTCTTCTTCTGTTCTGAATGATAGCCTTGCTGGATATAGTAGTATTCTTGGCTGCAGGGGTTTTTTTCTTTCAGCACTTTGAATGTATCATCTCACTCCTTTCTGGCCTGCAGTTTCTGCTAAAAAAATCAGCTGATAGCTTAATGGAGTTTCGCTTGCATGTAACTGTTTTATTTTGCTGCTTTTAAAATTCTCTCCTTGTCACTCTTTTTTTTGCCATTTTAATCACTATGTGTCTTGGTGTGGACCTCCTTGGTTTGATTTGGTTGGGAACTTTCTGTGCTTCCTGGATCTGAATGTGTTTCTTTCCCTACCTTCTGGAAACTTTCAGCTATTATTTCATCAAATAAATTTCTGCCCCCTCTTCTTTGTCTTCTCCTTCTGGGATCCTGATACAATGAATGTTAATGCACTTGATGCTGTTGCTAAGTTCCCTAAGTCTCTTCGTTCTCCCCCCACCCCCCACCATTCATCTTGCTTCACATTACTTTGTCCTCCAGGTCTCTGATCAGTTATTCTGCTTCCTCTAACCTACCCTTTATTCCATCTAATATATTTTTAATTTCAGTTATTGAGTTCTTCATCTCTGACTGGTTCATTTTTGTTTTCTCTCTTTGTTGAGGGTCTCACTGGGGTTCTCCACTCTTTTTTCAAGTCAGTATCCTTATGACCATTATTTTAAATTCTCTATCAAGCATACTACTTATTTCCATTTTGCTTATATCTGCTACTGGTTTTGTCGTGTTTTTTTTTTCATTTGGGACACATTCTTGTCTCATTTTGTCTAACTCTTCATGTCTGTTTCTATGTGTTAAAAAGTCACGTACACCTCCTGCTTTTGAAAGTAGTGGGTTTATTAAGAAGAGGTCCTACAGTGCCCTGCAAGGTATTGTACCCTGTTCACCAGAACCTGGTGCAGCTGGGGTCTCTCCTTTGTGTGTTGCATGAACCTTGCTGCTATGGCTGAGGTGCATTTGGCTCAAGTCCAGTCATCTGCAATGGCTCCCTACCTGTTGTAGGCAAGATTTGGTCCCTGTGTTTTTAGGTCAGACTGGGGCTTCCTTGGGTTTGAGTTGACTCAGACCAGGCATTTGCTAGAGATGCAATAGCACTGAACTGCAGGACAGTTCCCCTGTGTTGTCCTGAGAAGCTTGTTGGTGGGCAGGGCCTGTAATCATACCAGATGTCTGCCCCCAGCCTGCTGCTGGGGCCACAGTCTGACTGGTATGTATGATTATCTTCCCCTCTCCTGGAGCAGTTTGTAGTGTGCTGGCCCCTGTTGGGTCTGCTTGCACACTGCCAGGCTTGTGGCACTGCTTTGGACAAGCTCCAGTCAAGTGCTGAAGAAGTCAACAGGAGGAGGCAGGGGTGGGTGTGGTGCCAACAAGGTCCACCCTCTGAGAGGGGACCTGCAACTTCGCAGGCTGGGTTGGAAGGGGCAGATCCACAGAAGTGCATGGGGGTGAGGCGATTGGTGTTAGCAAGCTAGGTGGAGAGTGTTCACTGCATTGGTTCCCATAGGTGTCAAGCTTGGGGGTAGGAGAGGAAATGGTGCCCACCTACTCCTTTCTTCCTGGAGAAGATCCCTGTCCTTCCAGCACATGTTCTGAAATTAGTAAATCTCCCTTATGCCCCAGGTGTTTTTTAAACTGTTGCTTCTATGGTGTATCCCCTTGGAACTATTTGTTGTGCTGTCTCTTTAAAGAAAAGGGCACTGCTTTTTCTAGCCCTCTTTGCTCTCCCAGAGTTGATGGCACTGTTTTTTTTGCTTGTTTTTTTTTTTTTTTTGATTGCACTGATTTTTAAACTTACAGGTGTTAAGCCCAACTGAATGTAAGAACTCATGAAATTTGGCCCCTCTAGTTTTCAAAGCTAAATGTTATTGGGGTGTGGGGTTCATCTTCCCCATGCCTGGGGTGTCTGTTTCTTTCCTTTCTCCTTGCCCACAGCATCCCTCCCTCCTTCCTCTGTACAGTCTTGAGGGTGGGTCTGTTTAGCTTCCTACAGTGACTCTGCCCTTCTGAGCCTCTTCCATATGGCCTCTTCTCTACATTTAGCTGTACAGAATCTGTTCTGCCAGTCTCCAGATTATTTTATGGATTTTTTACACTGATGTGGGTGTTACCTAGTTGTATCCATGGGACCAGGTAAGCTTAGGGTCTTCCTACTCCACCATCTTCCCCGGCTCTTCCCCGCATCCTTTGCTACTAATGTTAAACACTAGTTAGATTTGTCTCATCTCACGGTAATGATTAATATTATTCACGTTTTAGAGGCAAGGAAACTGAGGCTCAGGAAGGGAAATGTGATTATAAGCAGGTTGATCTCTTGCTTCTGGTTTCAAATTTGGATCACCACACATCAGAGGTCAGCAAACTATGGCCTGTGGGCCAAAATAGCTGGCCACTTGTTTTTGTAAATACAGTTACAACAGCAGAGTTTAGTAGTTACCATAGAGATGATATGGCTTTCAAAGCTTAAGATATTCACAATCTGGCCTTGACACAGATTATCCAAATATACTTCTAGATGATATTTTAATTTTTCTGTAAAACATACTTGTCCAGAAAATGCTGACATTTCCATAAATGTTTTAGTTCAATCTTTATCTACTTGCTCAAAATATTTTTCTCCTCAGAAATGAAGATAAACTAAAAACTTGGAAGCCCAAGTTTTTGATGGCAAAGGAAAAGAAAGAGAAAAAAGGTGTTGAAGAATCTGAAAGGTAGGTACACAGGTGCATTTACATTATAGCTTGTCTGCTGAAATTTACACCTCTTACTAGTTGTGTGACCTTCGGCAAGTCATTAAATTTGATTTTCACATTCCACATCGGTCATGTGAGAATAATAGCACCTACATCATAGTATAGTTGAGAGGATTAAAAGAGACAAAGAATATAAAAACGTAAAGTGCCACACACATTTATCTTCATCATCGTTGTCCATACTTTTGGTGGATAGGGAGTAAGGAAAACTTTCAAGCTAGCCTTTATCAAATGAGGAAAAACTTTCATCTTCTTTTAGGCTGTAAGAACTTTTCCTCTATAGATGGAACTTAAATTAATAATACACCAATTAGAACTTAAACTTTGAGAAACTGTGATCACATAACCAGATTAATTTCCCTGGAACACAATTCTAGCTATGACTACATTAGTGTTATAATTTAAAAAGTATACTGCAACTCAAGATCTAACCTTCATTCATGTGATTCGAGTTCCCAGAGTTGGCTATGGAGGAGGTGATGTTTTTACTGTCCCAGATGGTTACTATATGATCTGTGCTCTGGTCTTCTCAATTGTTAGGATAGGGCACTTTCCCCAAGACATCTATTAAACAGTCATTGAGCTGGGAACACTGTGTGACTTGTCTGCTCTAGGAAACCTGTCTAGAAAAGTACTATAAGGGAACCCCAAAAGGAAGCAGACATCTGTCTATATCAAATTTAAACTCAGAGGATGGCATAAAATGGCCATCTTTGGGTTTAGGCCGATGTAACTTTTCCCAAGTTGAAAAGATGTATTCAGAGACTAGAAAAGCATCTCTCCACCTAAACTTCATACTTTTACTTAGCATAGTAAAATAGAATTCCATGAGAGAAAGTATCAGTGAAATTGTTGACATCTCCCGCCCTGTCCCCTCCCTCTCGCAAAAATTTAGTATTTTAATGTACACATAAGTCTTTTCGGGAAACAATTTTCTAGTGCTTATTAAGTTCTTAAAACAAGCTGATATTATACTTTTATTTTCAACTGAGTAAATTTTACATTGCAGTTAGGGCTACCATATTCCTATTGATGTATCAATTTCTATGTCCTTTTTGTTCTTTTTAAAGTGATTTCTGTCGTAACTTACTCTACCAACAAGAAATGTTTTCTATATTAGTTCAACCCTTTTATTATTCTCTATTTTATTATCTCTTTCTGAATCGATGATGACAAGTTTTCAGAGAAGTTGGGGAAGGATATAAAGCCATGCTATAAAGGCATAGAAATAGCCCACCTTCTAAGATGTTCCAAGATGTAGACTTTGTGTATGGGTGTGTGTGTGTGTATGGAAAAGGTAGATTGGGGCCAGATTAGAAAATGCCCTGTGTACCACCCTAAGGAATTTGCCTTTATCTTATGGGCAGTAGAGACAGATGAAAGATTTTAAGCAAAAGATGACATGATCAATTACATTTTAGAAAGATGACTCTAGAGATCAGTATGCAGATGGATTTGAGAAAGGAAAGGCAAAAAGAAGATGGTATCTCAGGCAAGAAATGAAATGTGTCAGTGGCTGTAGTCTTGGGACAGAATGAAACAGATGCAGGAGACACTCCTGAATAAAACTAATATGACCTGCCTTTTTTCCTTCTGTCAATATATTAAACTGCTAAAAAAGCACCAATCCCCACATGAAGAGCAGGAAGGAGGAAATGGGAGGAGTTAAGAGGGTAATCAGTCTCTGCTGTATCTATCCCCTTTTATGTGCTGACAATTTTGCACCTATTTTGTGGCAACTTGCTTTATTTTCTTAATTCAGTTCTTCTCCAGAACCATTCTGCAAACAGGACAGGTCTCTGATTGAAACACAGAGATTTATGATTTTTGCAAACAAGTTAATTATACTTTGAAGTCTGATTTAGAAAAGTTTCTTGTTTAACCAATTTTATTTTACTCCAAATTATCTTGGTATCCAAAAAGAAACCACAACTTTTTAATTACAGGAAAAAGCAACTGGTATTACTCACCCTGCTCAGTTGTTCTGACACCCTGCTCTAAGTGGAAACATATATATATATATACATATATATATAAATTTCTATACACCCCTAGATATATAGGATTATATGATTTTATATAAAAGTATACATATACACACAAAATTATACCTGAATTTATCCTGAAGTAGAATGAGTTTATAGATTTGGAAACTTAAGTGTTTTATTATGGTACATTCAACTCTATCTCTGTATTTCTTGCCCCTTAATCTCCTAGAAATTTCTTTAGAACCAAGAAGCAAAACTTAGAAAAGATCAGAATGGAAAAAGAAGAAAAACGTTTCAGAGAACAATTTGAGGTATGTTCTCCTCTGAAGGTAAATATTAATTTAAAGTAGAAATTCCTCGCCTTTAATATTGTTAAAGATTCTACAAGAGTTTTGCACCTTTGCCTCTGGGGTAGATACGATCCACTACTGATACTGCTATTTCCTGATGCATTTCTATATGATCATGCCTTTGTACATGCTAGCCTCCTGGAAAAACTGCTGAGTTATTCTTTAAGGCTCTGTTCACATGTTACCCACTCTGCCTAACAGCCTGTGTATGTGTGTGTATTCTGAACTAAACTCGAGTCCTCACTGAAGGAGAGATTTTGTCTCATTCCTTGCTTCCCAGGTCCTCACATACCTGGATACAGTGTTCACTGAATGACTGAATGATTAGATAAACAAATGAATAGCTGAATGAGTGAATGAAGGAAGCAGTATCTAGGGCTCCTTGACTTTTTCTGTCATTAAGAATCCATGGAGGATTTCCTGAATTCCAAGGTTCAAACGGTTCTCCCTTCTGATTTCATATACTGTCACCAGGAGATTTTTTTAATTTAAGAAATATGAATAGCGTCCCAGATCCTGGATTGAGAATGTGTGCATCCTGCTCATAAAACTTGTCCAAGTCACTACTAATCCCCATTACCAAATGTATAAAGGTGAGGCTTCTTAACATGGCACAGAAACCTCTTCATGTCATACCTTTGCTTGTCTTTCTGGTTTTATTTCCTGCCATTCTTTATTTACCTTGTACTTCATGCTTTGGCAACAAACTATGCATAGTTCTGTCCTCAATCACCTGTCCTACTGTTCCCTTCCTCTAGGCATTTGCTTGTTCCATTCCAACTGTCTGGTACATTCTTGTTACTCTTCGCCATCTGACTAGCTCTTACTCATTTATCAACCTCCAGTTAACTCATCTTCTCTCCTCCAGGAAGACCGACCCACACTTGCTCATTAAGGAAATTACTCTTCCTCTCTATACCTCTGTATTTGAGCTTATTACATTATTGCAATTATGTGTTCACCAATTAACCGATGAGCTCTTAGAGGACAGAATTATCTTTATATCCATGTGTGGAACAGAATAAAATTACCTTTATAAATGTCCAAAAATGTTTTTGGACTGGATAAAAAAAGGAATATACATGACTTCCTTGTAATCATTCATAACTCCTGCTTTTTTAATAGAGTGTGTGCAAGTGGGAAAGAGGGGCAGAGTAGGGAAGAGAGAGTCTTGAGCAGACTGCACCCTCAGTGTGGAGCCTGACCCAGGGCTCAATCCCATGAGGTGAAGCAAAATCAAGAGTTGGGATGCTCAACCGACTGAGCCACCCAGGTGCCCCAGTAACTCCTGCTGTGGACCAAAGCTGATTAGAGTTATTATATCTAGAAACTGATGAAATTATTTACTGCAACTGTGATGTTAGTAGTTTAGGTGAAAGACCCTACATTCCGTCTAGTACTTTTCTAACTATATTTGTGACTGTCTCATATGGGACAGAAATTCCCATTGTCCCGTGTGTATGATTCTATTCCTTATTACCTGTGGTGGGTTTTCTTATATCATTAGAAAAACTATGCCATTTCAGTAATTTTTATTCAGCTAAAATCGTGTAAGATTAGTGCCTCATTTGTACTATGGACTGAGGGTACAAAGGATGAATAAAACTGTCTTCCATTTTATAAGACAATAGGTTTATTAAATGCTGTAACAGGAGTACATACAAAGTGGTGCAATTAAACAAAATTACACATGGCAATCGTGAAAGTCTTCATGTTAAGAGAAAAAGATATTTCAGGTATGAAAACCACATGAGCAACGGCCTGGAAATATAAAAGGTACATGGTATATTCAGGATCATCCTATAGCTTGATGTGGCTTCATTAACAGGGCAGAAATGACAGTCTGCAAAGGACCCTGAATATCAAGCTGAGAAATGTGGATCTTAGTGTGCAAGTAATGAAGAATCTTTAGAACTTGACAGAAAGGAAAGTGACCTAATCGGATGTTCATGTTAAGAAATCACTGTATTCATAGTGAACAATGGCCTAGAAATCAGGGAGGAAACTATTACTTTGTTGGACAAAAGCAAAATCTATCTTGTGAATCAGATCCCATCATTTATCATCCAAATTGACATT
Organism: Panthera uncia; assembly: GCF_023721935.1. NCBI lineage: Eukaryota > Metazoa > Chordata > Mammalia > Carnivora > Felidae > Panthera > Panthera uncia. The sequence goes on from NW_026057585.1 coordinate 59,789,969, forward strand.
TCTGAGAGTAGGAGGTAAGTAGGTATAAACAGGCTGTCCTGAGCAGAGGGAGGTGTCCGGCCACTCTAATTTGGTGAAGCAGAGGTCTGAGTCACCAGATTTCAATACATTAGAAGGTGATGCACCTATAAATGTATAGGCTGGCTAGTTTATCACACACCTTAAGGTCAGACTTTGAATTCCTCCTCAGTTTGTTTCACAAACGCCTGTCTTTTGACCACAGAAGGAGAGTGGGAATTAGCCCCCATTCCTACTACTTTATACATAAGCCCAGAGAGGAAGGGTAGAAGGAGTGCCACCTAGCAAAGCTAGGTATGTAAGAACATTATAAACTCTAAAGTGCTACACAGATTTTTCTCTTTCCCTCTTATTTTTTAAACTTCTCCATTCCTGAGTTTGGGGGTAACTTTATTACTGGAATGGTTAACATACCTATTTCTTTACACCCATGTTAGAGACCTCTCATCCACCAAAATTTATTCTAGTACAATTAGATAACAGGGATGAAAATACTTTGAAAATATGATTATACCAAATTAAATGTAAGACTGTGGCATTTTACTATTATTTTATGTCCTCCATCAATTTTGTTAGAATAAAAACTATGCACACATAGTCTGACTAGTAATTTCTTGTTTCAGTATGATAAAGAGATTACTGTCATCAACACAGCAGTGGCACGTTCCAGGAATTCCAGAAATGGAATGTTTGATTTGCCAATAACCCCTGGAGAAGAACTGCAAGTCATTGACACCACTGAAGAAAATCTAGTGATTTGTCGCAATTCTAAAGGCAAATGTAAGTTACTGGCTTATCACAAGATTTCAGTCACTGTTGAAGAAAAATCTGAAAGCATTCTATACCTTTGAGACTAGTAATAGTGATTTTTGTTTCTATAGATGGATATGTACTACTTGAACATCTAGATTTCAAGTAAGTGGTTTGATTTTATACTACAAATCATGAATCCTAAATATAAAAGTGTTGTGTATGTCAGTCTCAAAGAAAGACTACCCAATTTATTTAAATTCCGGAAAAGTTTTAAGGATTACTTTGGTATTTTTATGCTCTGTATAGAAATCTGATAACAGGAAACGCAATAATAGTCTCTTGCAAACTGGGTAAGAAATCTACCACTCACTACTCCGTGGGCCTCTACCTTTCTGTTTTCTCAGGCATCAAGGTTGGTCGCCTTAGGAAGATGAAGCTCCAGGTGCAGGGGCTCCACTAGGAAGGACTAATCTGAGACCTTAGTTCTGCCTCACCTGTTTCAATTCACAGGTCAATTGGGATGGTGGGATCTGTGGAACTGGAGAAGAGAAAAACAAATCCTCCATATTTAGATGTTGGTTTTACTCCTAAATGGTTATCTTTCAATGTCTATTTCAGTATCTATTTCACTGCTGGCTCAAGAGAATGTGAAACTGTGTGTGTTAGCATTTGAGCACTTATTTAATGAGCCATAGCCAAAGTTAGAAATCATGCCTTATGGCACCTAGGCAGTTGTGCAGATGGTTAGTTTGCTTCTAATATTAGTATATGAGTGTTTATAATTTCTAGAAGATGTTGTGCATTTAAATTGCATGTAATTCTGAAAAATAAATAAATAATGTAACCAAGGTCTTTTAAATACTCAGATTTAAGGTATAATCTTGAATGTAATTATGGCTCAGTCTTAAAAAAAAAAATCAAGGTAAAAGTAAGTGTCCTTCTGCTTTATCCGAAAACCAAAATCAGACAAATGCTATTCAATATTGGCTTCCTTGGGGAACAGAATGCTAAAAAGCAATTTATTCCTAAAGGAAGAGCCTAAATTAACACAATTTTATATATATACTGTCAGTTTAAAACATCCTGTCATCCAAGTAAGAAAAATAATTCTATGCCTGAATACCTATTCAAATAGAATTAATGTTATTTACAGTTCCACTTTCTTGTTTTTACATGATGTGCACTGCCTGTCCATGAGATAAATTGTACATAGGCATACAGCTGTTTTAAGTGGCTTCTTCAGCCCTGAAAAACCGAACAATTCTGCTCGATTGTTTAGACAGGCTGAGTCTAGTCTACAAGGGTGTAATGGAATTTGTCTCATGACCTAATTCTTTAGACTGTGAAACTATTTTTTTAAGCTTCTAGGTTCTTTTATCTTCTTTCTCATGTTCCAAATGGCACTCACCAATAAAGGCCAAGCATAAAAAGTATCCATTAGAGGAAAGGGGAATGTGGCAGCAGGGTAGGAATAGTCTAGGCTTACCTCCTCCCATGAATGCAACTGGGTAACTATCAAATCGTCCTAAATACCCCAGAAATCAATCTGAAGACTGGCAGAACAAACTCCCCAACTGAAAGTGGAGAAGAGGCCACGTCAAAGAAGGTGGGAAGGGCCAGAGACAAATGGATCGCAGTCACTACAGTGGGTAGGGCCACCTGCAGGAATTAGCACAGTGCCACACTCACTACCTCACTTGCTGACAACACCGAGCCCCACCTCCCCATGTTCTAGAAGAACTACTTTCCCAGTCAGCTTGCTTCAGGACGTGTGGCCGGCTCCCTCCCCCAGGAGCCGGGCCCAAACCCCTGGCGACACCACATCTCCAGCCCATTCCAACCTGGGAGTTTTGTGTGGCCTCGTTTCCTGTGGCAACAGACTTAGTTAAAACGCACCACATTCTGGCCTGGGACACTGCCCGCAACAGGCAAAGAGCCTCTGCAGACTACTGGCCTGAAGGCTAAAGCAGCCCGGGCACACACAGTACACAGCAGTGACCCTCCTGGAAGGGCACGAGAGGACCCCTTCTTCACAAAGCTATTAGGCTGAAGACCAGGAGACGTCGCAAGAATTTCTCCCAAATGAAAGAACCAAGACGAGCCACAGCTGGAAACCTAACCAAAATAGATACAAGTCACATGCCTGATGAAGCAATGATCATAAGCATACTCACGGGACTTGAGAGAAGACTGGAAGGTATCGGTGAGACCCTTAACACAGAGATAAGGAATAACACAGCAGAAATAAAGGGCTCAATCCATAGACTGGGAATACATTGCTGCTTGGACCCCCCTGAATTACAGCTACTCCATGAGAGGCCAGCACAGCCCTCTTGCACACTCCAGGGAAAAGACCTATTGCCGTGGGCACTGTAGAAGATGAGGCTACGTATGGCCTGTGGACAAGGAGGTGAGTGAGAGGCTGAGCAGAGACCTCTCCTCCAACAATCCTGTGCAGAAGAGTCAGAAATCATGTACCCATCTTGCCACCTCATCACACAGTCACTTGTTCTGATTCAGTAGCTCAGCTCTGAGCCTCACTTGCCTCAGTAAAACAGGGCTACTCTGTCTCCCTCTCTGCCCCTCCCTGGCTCACACGCTCTCAGAAATAAATTTTAAAAAGGCTGATAACACTCAACCTGTCTACTTCACAGTGTTATCAGGCTGTCCTATTAATGCAATAATACAAATGTGTCCACAAAAAAATACCTAACAAACAAAACTGAAATTTGAATCTCTGGTTATTAAAACACAAAAGCACTCCAAGTCAGGGCTTTTTTCTTTTTCTTCCTGAAATCGTAAAAAATGATCCCAATTTCAACAGTTTTAAAAAAAATTTTTTAATAGGTTACCAAGTGCTTCAACAGGTCAATGTGTCAGTCAATGGGATTTTTTGTTTTCTTTTTCAAAGATAGGCTAGGCAAGAATGAACACAGGATGCTCTTAAAATTTTTTGGAATAATAGCCAATCTTGTATTTTCTTGATTGTCATGGTGATAACCTAATGGCTATCAACTTTCAGTTTTATTTGTTGCACTTAAAACCCACCGTATGATATTTCAGCATATATGACAAAGAACACAGGAGTTCTTCTTAAAACATTTTTTAGATTACTATGCTGAGAGGTCACAGTTCTCTAACAATTTCACATTAAACACACAAAACATTATACAGCCATACATATTTGTGAACAGTCTTGAAAGAAAGCTGTGTTTTGGTACATTAAGGCAGATTCAGCCAACATTTTAAGAAGTTCTGAATACATGTCGCCACAAAAGACAAATTCGACATTTGAATATTTGATATTTTCAGGAAATTTTAAGTCACTTAAAATACCATAATTTGGTATTCTGGTGTAACTGTGGTCTTAAACATTTTTTCTTACCACGTAAGACTTAGCTAAAATCAAGATACTCATCCCATCAGTATCAAAGATACCTATTTAAAAAAAAAAGGAAGGGATCCTACCTTAAATAGGATGATAAACCCTGTGTTTAAGTGAGGGCCTTCAGTTTCTCACACGTCTGTGAGGTAGGTTATTGTCCACATTTTGTAGATGAGAAAACACAACCAAACCGAGAATCAGATTCCAAATTAGATTTTTGTTCTTTGCTCTGCACTATTTCTTGCCTTCACAAACATGTTAAAGGGCTGAAATATAAAGATTGCTATTAATTTTAAAAACATGAGAAAGCAGCCAACATTTTGCCAAAGTGACTTAAAAAGTAAAGCAATGTAAAAGGAATAGAAAAATACATCCAGTGAACAGCTTCTGACAGGGGAAGGCCTGGCCACAGGAGCCTGAAAACAAACAGGCAAAAAAAGCACACAAAGTAACCATCTGTGAAGGGCAGATGGAAGGAAAAAGGAGAGGAATTAGAAAAAAGATAGTTCAAATTTTTGACTCATTATGACTATTCCTCTAATTTGAGAAGGCACAATTAAGGTGTATTTGTTTACAACAATGGATCTAGTTCTTTTTCCATCCCGGAAAATGTCATCGATCTTGAAGAATGGCCTTTCTTTTTAACAAAACTAACTGAAAAGGCATTTTTGGCCGTGAAAAATAAATGCTTACGTTAGCAGCAAAAAATTAACTATGCAGTTCTCCTTGAAGAGAACATTCCTATTCCTTCTTGAAATTTTAAATCAACATACAGTAGTTAACCTTCAAAAAAGTCACATGTATGAACCTCCTCAAAATTCTATCTACGTTCAGAAAAATTTCCATGCTAGGATATTCTACAAATACTTAAGTTTTTGTCCTGGAAAAAGCACACTACTCTAGGGTTTCCTTAATTGCACTTTAAATGTAACTGAAATTTACCTCCCTTGCTTGTCCGAATAATCATAAGCTACTTCCCTAAGAGCTAAACTGCTTTAGATATAAACGGTAATTACTGAAGGTCACATCAGAGTCATGGCCACAAGCTGGCACTGCTGTACGAGGCTGGCGGTAAACACGGACACTGGCTCCCACCAATAGTGAAAGCCCACAGTCTGCTTGCTAACTTTGAGACCTAACCCTGATTCTTATCAGGTCGTGGCTGAGAAAGTTCAACTCAAACGCAAGCCAGTCTAGACTGTGAGTGCTATTATTCGTGCTATTTCTGTTCAGTGGCATCAAATGTATCACGATTATATGTGGAAGAGCTAGTAAGGATGCCAGCAACTTGTTTAAGGAACGTATCATTTTGAAAGCTCATCAAACACGTTACATTTTAAACTTTTGTAAGATCTGGGAGACTATCAAGCCCATAATTAGGTAGTCTGTGAATAGAAATATACTCTATGAAAATAGTGTTACTCATCTAAATACACATACAAAATGAAAAATTATCAACCTGTATATGAAATTTAGGGAAGCCCAATTCAGATATCAGTCAAAAACTATGATAAGTTAAGTTAGGGGCTGGGGCCAGTCTTCCTTTTTATAAAAGCTTGTGCTACTTAGAATTATCTAAGTAAAATGATTCATGCCTAAAAGTTTTTCTAGTATTTTGTAAGCACCTCAATAACTCAGAAGTACTTTTAAATATCAATATGCTAATCATAAATACTTCAGATAATTTAGTTAGTACAATCAACCAGTTCAAATAATTAAGAAATATTCAATTAAGACTATTTTATGTCACTCTAAGACTTGAAAGCAATCTATCTGATTTATCTTTATTACTCAGCTACTCACATGTTTCAGTGAGTCACCGGGTCTCCCCTGGAGGCAGGTGGCATACACAGAGCCATGATCATCGCTGAATACATGTACGGCATTAAAGCTTTCTGAAGGGCTCTGTGGTCCTGCTTCCTCATCTGGAAAATGGTTACCTCGCAAGGTTACTGTAATGTATTAAATAAGTTAATAGATACGGTCTGGGGATCTAAAAGTCACTATAAAAATGTTTGGAACACTTCCAACACTTCAAGTTAGTCATATTTTGCTTATGCTAAGTGCGTATGATGTTTTAGCATGTTTGGTTTTCTGTATGACTTTTGCCATTTGTATTCCAGAGGGCAGTTATATTAATTTTTTTTTCAAGTATTTACCTTTAAAATGATTCACGGAACAAATACAGAACATTCACACTATAAAACCCCTAAATATATACAAAGTGAACACTAACACAAATCACATTAAAAAAAGGCAAAGACAGAACTTTAAAGCTCAAAGGTACCTCAGAGGCCTTTTAGTCTTTTCCTCCCACTTTAGAGGTTACAAACTGAGGTCAACATAGGTGTGACTTACTAACATTGCACATATCCCTCATCCAGAGTTTCTAATAGAGCCTCTGAGAATTATTAAAATAAATTACATTCCCCATTTAAAAAGTCACAGAGTGACAGAATGACCAGGTAAAGAAATGCCAGAATGAAAAGGTGGAGTTCTTTAAAAACGAAAACGGACAAAACTGTGAAGATGTTTAGCATTTAGATATTGAGATTTCACAGCCATTACCAGGATTTAAATTCTTAACCAGTGAATAGACAAAGATACAGTGTCCATGGTAGGCACATTCTAAGCTTTTCTATTTTATAAATGGAAGATACAGTGCTTATATTAACGGAGCATACTGCACATTAGAAGCAACAAATTCAAACAGTCAAAAAACCTGTAACTTTTTTTTTATGATTATTTTCTCAATTATGTCTCATCTACTATAAAAAACCAGTTTATGTTCCCTGAGTACAAACTGGCTAGAGAATAAGAAAAAGCAAGCCCACAATTATGTGACTATTACGGGAACCCTATTTGCAGAAAATGGAGAATTGTCTGTACTACCTACAGCCAATTCCCTTACACAGAAATACCATTACTTCTGATTAATTTGGGCTCCTATATTCTTCTTATATTTGGCTAATATCAAGGAACGCAAACACTTGAGGTTACAAAAGTGTCTCAAAAGTCTGTTGTTCAAAACAAAAACCCAACTTCAAATAGTTTGCTTACCTCCCTATTCAATCCAAGATGTTATCTGGTTCCTACATTAAAAGATAACAGCAATCAGATCCAAATATGATGTCCTATATAAAAGTATTTACAAAATTTTCACTGACTACACATTTGGAAATTGAGAATCAATGTCTTGAACTCACCGCCCACAGAGCCATAAGCATTAGTCACTAGTCTCTTAGGCCTTTTCTTTTACAAGTAATCTTGTTTAAGGTTTTTTAGCTATCAGTTCAACACAACACAGAATAAATTCTCCCAAACAGTTACCACAACCTGATTTAAGAAGATCAAGGTGCTATGAAACACATCCCACACACACACACACACAATTCTGTTTAGTCCAGCATTTATCCACAGGTTAAAATGAAACTTTTCTGATTTTGAACCATATTCTCTCCAACAACTGATGAGAAAAGAGATCTTAATTCTATTCTTAACTACTCTAATTATAGCAACCTGGGACAAAGTATTTTCCCAAGTTGCCTTTTCCCAAAGGATATTAAGTTTAAAATATAGTTAATTTGGGCAAAGCAGGGTTAAAGTTAAATGGTTTTCTTTTTTTTTCACTGAAGGACGTTTCAGTGTCTTTAATGTTCGTAATCTCTTGTCATCCTCAAGCAGGAGAGGAGCATGTAACATTTTCCAAATTTGCTCAATGGACTCGTTTTTCAGCAGACCACCTCAAGGGAATCAGTTTGGGAGTGCTATTGTAGAACTTATGGAGTCCATTTCCATGATGTGACTAAGTCTTTATAACCTAATAACAGAAGCTCTCCTCCAGAATCTTTTTTTTTTTTTTTTAATGTTTATTTTTGAGAGAGAGAGAGAGCACACTTGGGGGAGGGGCAGAGAGAGAGGGAGACACAGAATCCAAAGCAGGCTCCAGGCTCTGAGCTGTCAGCATAGAGCCTGACGAGGGCTTGAACCCATGAACTGTGAGATCATGACCTGTGCTGAAGTCAGATGCTTAACTGACTGAGCCACCCAGGCATCCCTCTCCTTCAGAATCTTAACTGGAAATTCCTCCTATCCCAGATCTAACTACCACATACCACAGCTACAGTTAACCAGCTTACAAGACTGAAATGTGGGAATTTAGCAACTGATTCTTTCCCTCTTCTAATTAGCAACAAAAGCTTCCTAGGACAATGTCTTAGCCCCTTTTATAGAAGCTGGACTGAGCCCCCTGCAATCTTCTCTATGCAAAGCAATTTACTACACCTTCTAGATTCACAGAGTAGCTGTACTTTAAAATTTAAGCATACAACAACCCAAACTGCAACCCTGGTTCTCCTAAAATTCAACAGGTAACCATCAGAGTGTGAAAATAGTAAATATTTTTAATTCTCAATAAACATGATAAACATCCATATAAAATAATTTTGATGTAAGTTTTTAATATGTGACTACACTACAGTGGCTAAAATGCCACTGTAGTCCTTGCTGCTGCTTTTCCACCTTCAAAATTATTAGGGATTTTGTCCCTGGGGATAGGACTCCTCAGATTAACTCCTTATTTCTAAGGTCACCCATTCATAGTCAAGCAAATATTATGAGGCGGCCCTGTTTTTCCCAAAAGAGGTATTTACACATTTAGAGAGGCCAAAATTATGCCCTAAGCAAAATACACAGCCAGACTGCTTTCCCTGTAAAAACAACTACAGAAAGTACCCTTTGATGCCACTAGATGGCAGTCTTTCAAAGACTTAAACTTAAAACAGTTTAATGTAAACCCACCCCTCTTTCCTAAACTGGTGAACAGATTCTTTTCAATATTAAGTCAGATTTAAAAGTTCTTAACACCATTTTAAAAAAGTCCTATAAACCAATATGATGTGACACACTACAAACTCCTGACTCAAAACTACTTAAAGACAGACATGCTGATCTTCCATAAATACAAGAGGAACTTATCCTAACATTTTCATTTGCTTCTAGGTAGAAAACATCATTTTTGGCAAAGAGAAACTTGGTTTTCAAGAGCTTAATCTGTTCTGGGGTAAGTCAGGTGAATGAGAGTGTTAATTACAACACATAAAACAAATGAATAGATAAATACAAATTAGATAAATTACACATAATTTAAAAATTAAATACTTTCACTAAAACAATATAAGCAATGAGCTATTATCTACTGTGCTGTATATAGATAGGTTTCTTTTTAAACTTTAAAAAATAAAACCTGCACAAGGCAAAACAAAGAAACTGTTTGGTTTTCCTTTAAAAGCACTGGTGTGTGAATACATATTTGTATATATGTAAACAACACACATTTATTCGAGAGTTTTTTTTGTTTTGTTTTGTTTTTTTTAAATGTTTAAGGCTTCCCTACCCAAACAGCCTCAACAGTCAAGGTCAGAGACTATTAAGCTTTGGAAGTACACAAAAGCCCTTAGGGCCAGAACAGTGTTTTCAAACTGGATGGCTAGAACCAAGATAGAGAACAAAGAAAGGGAACCAGAAAAAAGCTAAGTCAATCAGCTACTAAGGATCAAACCACAAAGACAATGGTAGTGGGAAGGTTAGGGAGGGGAACAGCTGCTATGACAAATTTGAACTTCAAATGAAGAATGAGCATTGTGGGATACAACAGGACAGACACAAAACTCTCCACCACATACATTAAATCCAAGATAAGAGTTCTCTTTTAAGGGACTATTGATATTTTGCTTTGTTTCATTTAACTGTCTACTTTATCATGCTTAGTGAAATACAAAAATTAATGGAGCCAAAAATAATTTGAGAAAGGTACTTTTGAAGGCATGTTTTAAAATGATGTTAAGGTTTTTCTAAAAATGATATAACATTTATGAAAAACACAAAAGTTGTTGCCATTCTGGATGTTCCAATACTGAGTAGAACACTGAAGGCTCTTAAGATAATTATTCAAGGAAATCTCCCAGCCAGTAGCTGATTATAGCTGTTTTTAAGGAACCTGGAAAAACCAGTTACCTGTTTCAGGACCACAGCCCTTCTGTTAAACAATAGGCAGTATCTGCAAACACTAAAGCCACTAGAAGAACTTGGCTTCTGAAATTTGGGGGACAAGCCTTTAAGATTTCAACATTTAAATACTAACTTATATGGCCGTATTATTTTTGTTAATCTTCTTGTGCAAGAGAACGGGATGCATCAACACAACTTAAAGCCTGCTTCACTTTTTAGGAAGTAAACTGGATTTACCTACATTAAATAGTAGAGCAAAGAGGTGTTGCCAAACTATCCTTTGATGAGACGGTTCACCGGTGAAGGTGCATTAATCATCTGTAGTGAACTCACAATTTTAAATTAACAATCTTCACCGACATTCACCTACTAAAGATACTGCCTATGAATTCATCATAGGCAAAACAGAATTACAGATGTCTACAGGTAAATAAAATGTCAGACGTTTTTTGTTTTCAGTAATGTCAATGGCATTGAGTGTCCCCTGGAAATATTCATTACTCTCAATCAGTATTCCAGAGGATGTGATACCCATAAGTAAAATAATGATTTTAAGAATATATCTGATTTTCACAGTGCAATAACAAAGACAAACTAGAGAAACATCATCAACGGGCCAAAGTAGTGATCAGACTAGCACACATTTCAAAAAAATCCATGGTGTGACTGCCTAGGCGAGGTGAAACAGAAGACAGTGTGCTTCCTGTCAAGGAGCCAGTAAGAGAGCCAGAGAGTGAATGACTCTCTGCTGTTACAGAATCAAAACTTGATCTGGGTCTGTGTAAGCCAGCAGCGGAACAGGAACGCTGAGGTGTTGACGAACCAGACCTCTGCTCCATCACCTCATCTGAAACGAACCAAAGAAGAGCAAATTACATGAAAGGTGTACTTGTCTGAGACCTTCCCCTGAAGATGCTACATTCAGAACATTGAGTAAACACATCTGAACAAGCGCAACTTAATGGATGTCATGTTTCAGAGTTCAGGGAGCAGGGGTGGCAATACCCCTTTCCTCCCACTGTCACAAGACATCACTAACCAATCACAACACTGACACGGTCAAAATGTCACCCCTAAATCCTTCTCAGTATAGTATTTGGCATCAGCCTTGAAATCAAATTGATAACCAATAGGAAGGAAGCACATCCTTGGAGGATTATTTTCTTGCAACATACCAACAAAAGGTATCGCTAAAAAAAAAAAAAAAAAAAAAAAAAAAAATTGCCATTCTGCACATTCAGTGCACACTGCAATTGCCTGGAGGAGGCACAAGGAAAATCTTGTCAAAAGTGAAGACTTCCAATCTCCCAGGACTCACCTCTAGAGATTCTGATTTGGTAGATACGGGGGTAGTTCCCAAGTATTTGCATTGTAGTAAGAATGCTGGGTAATTCTGATAATGGTGGCCAGGGACCAAATAAATACTGCTACTGTTGGTGGTAGTTCAAGAACAAAACTTATTCTGTTGAAAACAACCTCCCCAACTCTGAACTCAGTTCTACTCTTGTCCATTCGGCACCTAACCCATGGCTTACTGTTTTTATCCCACTTGGCCCTCTGAACTCAACAACCCCATTCGGTTCGTGAAGGTTTGACTTCTGTCACATTAAGTACTTAGACACAACCCAGACCACCTCCCAATTCCTTCATCTCCTGGACATCTGGGGCAGACCAAATGGGCTGACTCTAAGCAAAGGCCCATTTGGCCAACCAGGATGAGGGAAGTTGATAAATAGGCAAGTTTAGCTATTACAACCCTAATGGTAATAACGTATGAATGGAGAAATGTGACAAAGAACCTGACAACATTAGCCAAGTTTAGGTAAAAATTACTTCCCTGTAATTCCTTACTTTGCTCCCACAGCCAGCACTTTAAGTGACTTTTTTATGCTAAGGAGGCACTTCTTTTGAAGAGGTGCTGGATTAGAGATAGTCCACATGTCTTCAATCCTTTTCATTTCACTTACATTTTTAGTTAACTCTAGATTACTAAAATACCAGTACAGAAGACCTACCCACCATGTCTTTGAGATGATTTTAACATCTTGTCAACTAGTGCCAAGTTTTATCTTCTCAGAGCTCATGCCTGCATAGCTTCCTTACCATCAATGCTTTTAAAGTCCAAAAGATAGCTTCTGTTGTCAACCAGGTAAAGCTGTAAGCTCATTTTCACATAATTGCCAGTCACTGGATTTTTCCTTCTTACACGAAGATGGTATGCATTCACTACCTAAAATGGGAAATCTTTTTTTAAGGAAAAATGTTAAAAATAACAAACCACAAAATATCTTCCTATTCTTATTGCAAATAGCCACGACTGATAGAGGTGGCGTAGAAAAGGAATTCCTGAATGACCTTTTTTTTTTAATATATATTACATAACAGCTTCATATTTACTTAATCTCTACTGATAGTACTGTGTGTGCAAAACAACTGAAACCTAAAGGGAACTCAGGGATTATAGAGTGTCTAGCCCTCATTCTAGATATGCCTCCCCTCTAACACATCAACAGTAATTCTGGTTACCCAGCCTCAATTTGAATACTTCTCCCTATTAATATGGAGTAGAAGGAATAAAAAAGAACCAATATGTTAATGGTTTGCATTCAGCAGTATAAACAGGTACTGTCACAGAATTTAAGTATTGCAATAATCCTGTGAAGAAGTATTACTTGCCTTTGGAAGATAAGACAACTGCAGCTCAGAAAAAAGATGATCCTGGGTTTTCAAAACATCTGTCAAGTTACTTCAAAGTTTTTTTCAGTATGGAATTTTAAAGACATTAATGTCTCTCTTTTCACTGAATTGCTTCAGAAATGTTTTTAAATGATTTTAAGGAAATATTATTTTGTTTATTCATTTCATGTACCAATAAAATGAAAAGGACTGATTTTTCAAACATGCCAAATGAATATATGCATGGTGTATTTGAATGTTTTTCTTCTTCCTTTAAAAATACATTCACAGCTTTCAAGAAAGGAACAAGAGTGAAAAAGGATATCTGAGATGGGGGAAAAAATGCTTTTCCTTCCACATATACTCAAATAGAATTATAATGAATTTGAGCACTAATTTGAAAAAAGGAAAACTGGGGGCTGAGAGTAAGAAAAACATACCATAACTAAGGATTAAAAGCACTATACAAATAAAAGAGATCTTCTCAACCTAGAGAAAAATATTTGTTGACTGAAGAAATTTATCCTGATGGTATCATCTGTATTGACCACTAGCTGCTATAGTTAGTGGGAAAAAGAAGAAATGAGAACAAAAGTTAAACATAGCATCGTTGAAGACACATGACTTTTTATTGCTATGATGCAGGCGAAAACAGATGGACAATTTTCTCAGGCGATTTCAGGTTGATGACGTTCTCTTTCTTGGCCAAGAATGCTAGTCGCTAATTCAAAAATACCATAGGTCCCCAGCATCGACAACTCTTCATCCTTAAACTTTAGTTTTGAATGTACATGGTATATTAATGAGGAAAATGGGGTTTATCATCCAGAAGCAAGATGACCACAAAATTTGTATCTAAATCAAAACTTCTATTGACCCTAAGAACTCAGTAGTTCAGAACAGCTTACTATACAAAAACACAAACATAAAAAGCAAACAAAAACCAAAAAAAACAAACCTTTTACAAATGATCTTAATATACTGCCATCTCCTACCTTCCATTCAAAATCCAGCTGCTTCATAGCTCGGTAGACTTCGGCCATAATATCATATGGTTTGCTTTGACTTCTGATTCCAAGATGCCACTTGGCTTTTTTCACAGCTAAAGATTTGGGCTTAGTTGTATTCAGCGCATCCAATGGACATCTTGCTTTAGGGCTGTCTGCTATAAGAGGTGGCATCCTTTCTGGATGAGGCTTCAGGCCTGGGGGAATATGCATGGCACTATCATCCATAAAAGAACCAGTTGGGGGACTAGAGGCGAGGTAGAACTCACTGGCTTGGTTCATTATTCTCCGATTGTCAATGATAAGATGATAAGCCACTGCAAGCTGGTCTTGAGGGTCACCACTATATAAACTGTTCATTACTTCTGATTCTGTACACTCAAATTTTTCACACACTTCTTTCACAGCCTCATCATCAATGACGTTAGCATCATAGGAAGGGTCTTCAGGAAATAAGTAACTGGGCAAATCTTGTTTAAACCATTCATGCTCTCTAGGAAAAACACCACAATACACTATTGTAAGAACATGCTTTGGCAAGTCCCAAGTAATTTATACACGGGGCAATACAATATAACAGAATCAGGAAGACCTGTTCTCTGTGTGACCCTGGCTAAGTTAATTAACCCCCACCCTTGAATAGCTATGGCTATTCAGGCTTAGGTATTTGGCTGAAATTTTCTCAGAGCCTGTCACTTCAAAGGAAACTGGCAGTGTTTGTTGCCAATGATAAAGTTCAAGCTTTAAAGCAAAATTTTAGAATTTTATACAATTTGTATCTGCCTCTACTGGTTTGACAGCTTCCTACGAAAGACTTTGCTGGTAACTTTATAGTGGTAACAATGAAAATGATTTCTAATATTGTATAATGAACATGTCACCATTTGGAAAATCTTTCTAACTCAATAACCCAGTATTTTCAAAATGACCAACACATGAGGTTACAAAATCATACAAGGATAAAACATCCACAGAACACAAAAGCAACCTGTTAATTTTAATGTAATATAGGACAAAAGTAGGCTGATACCTTTTCTCATTTGATATTGTAACTAACACGTTAAGCTTTGGCTTAATACCACGAAGAATATCACAACCGTCTAAAAGACTATTAAAAATGTGCTTCCCTTTCCAACCACTTACTTGATGTCAGATTTTCTTCACAGACTGCAACTAACATACAGCATATTGCAACAGACTGAATGAAGACAGAGACAGAAGAACCTAGCCACTGTTTCTGATTAAGCCCAACACTTAAGAGAATCTGAAAATGTAAAATAATGCCACTCTTGTTACCATTTTCTTTTTGGTTATTTTTCAGAAAAGATATTTATTTAGATTAACATGTAGTAGCTTTAGTGTTATTTTTAAGTCAATTAAATGTTTTTTTAAGTTTCTCAGATATTGACATAACCTGCATTAAAAACACAACTCTTTAGAATTCTCAATTTTAAGACTGTAAAGGAATACTAAAACCAAAAAATTTGATAATCACTCTCCCAAATTTTATTTTCTCACACTTCTGGGCCTTTGTACATAATGTTACTGTAACCATCCTAGAATATCCCATCCCTTTTCATCTAACATGTACTATTCCTTTGAGACTGCACAAGCATTACTATTGGTAGAACTGGGCATCCCCTAAGCTAGCTAAATTCAGATCAATACATATTTTACTTGAATGCCTTCTATTGACTGATTGTTTCATTTATGAATATTAACTAAGGGTATACTCTTACATCGTATACTAAGGGTATATGATGATGGGGCATCTGGGTGGCTCAGTTGGTCAAGCATCTGACTCTTGATTTCGGCTTAGGTCACAGTCTCACAGTTTGTGGGTTCGAGCTCCATGCTAACAGAACAGAGCTTACTGGGGATTCTCTGTCCCCCTCTCTCTCTTTCTCTGCCCCTCCCCTACTAACACTCTCTAAATAAATAAATAAATAAATAAACAAACATTTAAAAAAAATTTTAGGGGTGCTTGGGTGGCTTAGTTGGTTGGGCATCCGACTTCAGCTTAGACCACAATCTCACGGCTTGTGAGCTGGAGCCCGGCGTCGGGCTCTGGGCTGACAGCTCAGAGCCTGGAGCCTGCTTCGGTTTCTGTGTCTCCCTCTCTCTCTGTCCCTCCCCCACTCGTTCTCATTCTAAGATAAACATTAAAATTTTTTAAAAAAAATAAATAAAAATAAAAGTAAGTTTTAAGGTTATCCTATGGCAAAAGGACTCTCATCCTCACAGAGATTATATTCTAGCTGAATACAGATAAAATATTCACAAAAATAAATATACAGTTACAAATACACAAACATGAAAATCCTGTGATAAAGATTCTAGGTGGAAAGCACAGTGTAAAATAAGAATGTAAAAATCACAATGGGATGCGTGTAATTAGGGAAGCTACTGAGTGGTATTTAAGCAGATAACAGAATGATTAGATATCAGCTAAGCAAAGAGCTACGAACAGGTATTCCCAGCAAAAGAAACAATATATGTAAAGACCGAGACAAGAAACAGCTGTGCCATGTTCAAGGAGCAGGAGGACTGAGGCCACTACCATGAAAACATGAGTTGCAGGTTAGAGGGTCAAAACATACCAGATATTTCTGACAGCTATAGGCTGTAAGAAAGATTTTGGGCCGAGAACTTATGCCTGATGAAAATCACTGAAAGAATTTAGAGAGACAGGGATGACAGTGACATGATCTAATTTGCATTCTATAAAGATCATTCTGCTTGTGATATAGAAATTGAATTGAAAAGACAAAAATAATGATGATGTCGATGATGGTGTGCCAGGCCCCGAGGGTGATCCAAAGATGAATCTTCCATAGCCTCTAGTAGATCTTTGTATTTAACACTCACACTTTCTTATAGGTGTTGATTTTTTTTTCTGAATCTTACCCACTAAACTCAGAGCTCCTTGAAACAGGGATCATGCCTTATTTAGCTATATTCCATTACCCAATACAGTGTAAACAAATGCTCAGTAAATGCAAAATAAATAAATGATGAATACATTAAGTATGAAAACCGAAATGAATTCATTAATGTGTTTGTTTCCTGTATCAGACTAAGTACCCAAGGCTTAATAATAAAAATGTGAGATGTTAATTTTTTCAAAAGAAAGAGAACATAAGAAATTATATGTCTAACATTTTTAAAACATCAATGACAAATAGAGAAGATGAGCACTTTTGAATGAACTCCAAAAATTCACTCTTCCATACAGGCATTAAGATTACTAGCAAAAATTATCAAAGTCGACTTTTCCAGTACTCTGGAAATTAACCAAAAGCCTGCAAAAACCTTAGAGGTATTTACTCAGGAAAACAGCTGAGTAAAAACAGTGAGATGTGGGACATTTTAAACTGCCCTATGTCCATCTTCCTTTCCCCCATTTTCCATGGTAGCCTTGAAAACCAACAGCGTCACAATCATGGTAGCCCAGAAAACTGGCAGCCTAGCAACCACTAAGGGGAAAAAGGTTTGGAATTAGAGCAGAATAGGTTTAGAATTCTCCAAAGTCCTAGCCCCACAGAACTGTCACTATTTGACATGTCTTGCAGTTCCCTGAAAATCTCCACTTTGCAAGCCTTGTCTTGATCCGACCTGATTCAAAGCTCCCTCACTGCAAACAGCCTTCTCCCCAGGGCACTTGTCAAAAACAACCAATGGCAACTGTCTCACATCCCTGCTGCCTAAAGAGGCAATAAGAGTTGGAGCAAGTAAGAAGCTAACCAAAAACCTTAAAATGAAAACTTCAGGAATAAGGGTTCCACTGGAATCTGTGAAATACTCTAATACATTCCTGGGACTAAAGAAGGCCAGGTACATATGCAGGGCTGTACGCATGCCCAAGAAAGACCCTAATTTATAATTAGTGGCTCACTTGGAGCCTCGATGCTGACAGAGAGTAAAGCCTAAAGCCGGGTTAACGAGCTTCTCGTTGGAGCAATGAAGACATGCACACGGAGTCTCTCAGCAAAGGCTGGGAGAGTTATTAGATCAAGACATTCAACGAAGCTCTAATAATTAGCTGACCATTAAGCTAACCAAGCAGAGATTTCAGGGGCCAACCATGACAAAGAATAAAAAAGTTATGGAATTAGTTCAATAAAATCACTCAACAAGAAGAGCAACAACATACAAGAATTACAAACTCTAGGCATACACCCACAAGAAATGGAAACGTGTGACCATAAAACACTTGTACACAGATGTGCATGGCAACGTTATTCTTAAGAGCCAAAAAGTGGAAGTAATTCAAGTATCCACTAACTGATGGATGGATAAACAAAATGTAGTGTATCTATACAATGGAGTATTGTTCAAGGAAAAAAAGGAATGAAGAACTGATAGATGCTACATCATGAATGAACCTTGAAAACATTATGCTATGTGAATGTAGCAAGACTCAAAAGGCTACATGCTCTATGATTCTATGTATATGAAACTTCCAAAATAGGCAAATAGGTAAAGGCAGAAAGTAGATCACTGGCTTCCAAGGGATAAAAGGAGGGGAAAACATGTAATGACTGTTAAAGGGTATAGAGTTTCTTCTAGGGAATTAGAAAATGGTGATGACTGTACAACTTGGCGAATACACTAAGAACACCGAATTACAGAATTTAAAGGAGCAAACTTATGCTATATGAATTACACTAATAAAATAAATAAATGCTTAAAAATAGTAACTAGAGAAATAATGTACAGTTTTAATTTTTTTTTTGACACTTATTTATTTTTGAGAGACAGATCATGGGTCAGGGAGGGGCAGAGAGAGGGAGGGAGACACAGAATCCAAAGCAGGCTCCAGGCTCTGAGTGGTCAGCACAGAGCCCGACATGGGGCTCAAACCCACGGACCACAACATCATGACCTGAGCTAAGGTCAGACGCTTAACTGACTGAGCCACCCAGGTGCCCCCACACTTTTTAATTCATTCATTTAGACAAAGGACCATAATTCTTTACCATAAGAAAACTGCCAGTTAAAAAGTCATACTCCCAGTTTTTGATTTTCAGGAGTCAATTCCTGAATTAACTCTATCAATGGAACCAGTAACCAGAATGTTTATGAGGTTCGCCCGAGACAAAATCAGTTCATTTCCCATGGGTTACTACTGCACAGCCATCAGAAATTAAGTCTTTCTATCACTACTATCTGATACCCAATTTTGATACATGACTTAACACTAAATGAGTTATGGAGACACATGAAAATGAAAACACAACCATCTAAAATCTCTGAGACGCAGTGAAAGCAATTCTAAGAGGGAAATATATAGCAACACAGGCCTACCTCAGTAACTAAGAAAATAAATAAATACACACTCAGGTAAATAATGTAATGTTCCTCCTAAAGGAACCAGAAAACGAAGAACAAAGTTTAAGGTGAGTTATAGCATATAATAAAGATAAGATTAGAAATAAATGACATAAAGACTACAAAACAATAGAAAAAAATAAATGAAATCAAGAGCTGGTTCTTTGAAATGATAAATAAAATTGATAAACCCTTAGCCAGACTCATAAGGAAAAAAAAAGGCCCAAATAAAATCAGAAACAAAAGAGAAGGACTACCAACTGACACCACAGAAATATAGGGAATTATAAGAGAATATTACACCAACTTATATGCCAACAAATTGGATAACCTAGAAGAAATGGATAAATTCCTAGAAAGATACAATCTTCCAAAACTAAATCAGGATGAAATAGAAAACCTAAACAAACCAAACAAATATATAAGACTGAATTCATAATCAAAAACTACCAAAAAATAAAAGTCCAGTATCAGATGGATTCTATAAAACATTTAAAGAAGAGTTAATACCTATTCTCCTCAAACTATTCCAAAAAATAGAAGAGGAAGGAAAGCTTCCAAATACATTCTACAAGGCCAGCATTACCCTGATACCAAAACCACACAGACATTACAAAAACAGAAAACTACCAGCCAATATCCCTGATGAACACAGACATATAAATCTTAATAAACAGCAAACCACATTTAACAGCACATTAAAGGGATCACTCACCACAATCAAGTGGGATTTATTCTGGGGGATGCAAGGATGTTTCATTATTTGTAAATCAATCACCCAAATACATGACATCAACAAAACAAAGAATAAAAATCAAATGATCATCTCATTTGACAAAATTCAGTATCTGTTCATGATTAAAAAAAAAAACAAAAACAAACAACAAAGTGGGTTCAAAAGGAATAGATCTCAACATGATAAAAAGCCATATATGAAAAACCCACTGCTAACATCATACTCAGTGGTGAAAATCCAAGAGCTTCCCCCCCTAAGATCAGGAACAAGACAAGGATGTCTACTCTTACCACTTTTATTCAACATAGTACTGGACATCCTAACTATAGCAATCAGACAAGAAATGGAAATAAAAGGGATCCATAATGGTAAAGAAGATATCAAACTGTCACTATTTGCAGATGACATGGGAGTAACATTAAAAAATCCTAAAGACTCCAACAAAAAACTACTAGAATAAATCAGTGAAACTGCAGATACCTAGAAATCAGTCACATTTCTACACACTAATAATAAAGTACTAGCAAGAGAAATTAAGAAAACAATTCCATTTAGAACTGCACCAGAAATAATAAAATACCTATGAATAAATTTAACCAAGGAAGTGAAAGACCATGCTCATAGACTGGAAGAATGAAAAAAAAATTTTTTTTTTTATTTATTTGCTTTGAGAGAGAGAGAACGTGTGCACACACCCATGAGCAGGAAAGGGCAGAAAGAGAGGGAGAGAGAGAGAATCCCAAGCAGGCTCCGCACTGTCAGCAGATCTCATGATCCATGAGATCATGACCTGAATCAAGATCAAGAGTCAGATGCTTAACTGACTGAGTCACCCAGATGCCCCAGAATGAATATTGTTAAAATGTCCATACTACCCAAAGCAATCGACAGATTAAAATACCAACAGCATTTCTCACAGAACTAGAACAATCTTAAAATTTGTGTGCAACTATAAAAGACCTCAAATAGCCAAAGCAACGTTGAGAAAGAAAAATAAAGCTGGAAGTATCACAAGCCCAGATTTCAAGATATACTATAAAGCAAGAGTGATCAAAACAGTATGGTACTGGCACAAAAAGAGGCACACATATCAATGGAACAGAATAGAGAGCCCAGAAACAAACCTATGCTTACATGGTCTATTACTCTATAACAAAGGAGGCAAGAATATATAACGAGGAGAAGACATTCTCTTCAATAAATGGTGCTGGGAAAACTGGACACCTACATGTAAAAGAATGGAACTGGACCACTTTCTAACACCATATACAAAAATAAACTCAAAATGGATTAAAAACCTAAATGTGAGATCTGAAACCATAAAATTCCTAGAGGCAAACACAGGCAATAATGTCTCTGACACTAGCCAAAACAACATTTTCCTAAGGCAAGGGAAACAAAAGCAAAAATAAACTATTGGGACTACATCAAATAAAAAGCTTTTGCACAGTGAAAGAAACCATCAGCAAAACACAAAGGCAACCTACCAAATGGGAGAAGATACTTGCAAATTATATATCCAATAAAGGGTTAATATTCAAACTTTATAAAGAACTTATACAACACAACACCAAAAAACAAAAAAATGAAAAACAAAAAAAAAAAAACAAAAACAAAAAACAATCAATTAAAAAATAGGCAGAGGACCTGAATAGACATTTTACCAAAGAAGACTAAGAGATGGCCAATAGACACATGAAAAGATGCTCAACCTCTGTAATCAGGGAAACCACAATCAAAACCACAACGAGGTATCACCTTACAACACAGTAGCAAAAATCAAAAGATAAGAAACAGTAAATGTTGGCAAGGCTTCAGAGAAAAAAGAACCCTTATACACTGCTGCTGGGAATATAAACTGGTATAGCCACTGTGAAAGACAGAACAGAGGTTCTTCAAAAAATTTGAAAGGTATTTTAAATTCTCTAGGTATTTACCTAGAGAAAACAAAACCACTAATTCAAAAAATATATAAGCACTCCCATGTTTACTGCAGCATTATTTACAATAGCCAAGATATGGAACCATCTAAGTATCACAGACAAATGGATAAAGAACATGGGATATACATGTACAATGGAGTATTACACAGCCTTAAAAAAGGATGATATTGTGCCATTTGCAACAAAATGAATGGACTAAGTGAAGTAAATCTGAGAAAAATAAATACATGATTTCACTCATAAGTGGAATCTAAAAAAGGAAATGAATAAACAAATTTTAAAAAGCAGAATCAGACCGATAAATAGAGAAGAGACAGCTGCCAGGGAAGGGCGGGTGGTGGTAGGGGGTATGGGCAAAGTGAAAAGGCAAGAGGGGGACGCAGGCTTCCAGTTAAGGAATGAACACATCACAGCAATAAAAGGCACAGCACAGGGAATATAGTCAATGATGTTGTAATAGCATTCTATGATAACATACGGCAGCTACACTTGTGATGAGCATAGCATAACATACAGAGAAGCTGAATCACTATGTTGTTTACCTAAGACTAACGTAACAGTGTGTGTCAACCATACTCAAAAACATTTTTTAAAAGGAGACCAAATGAGTTATAAAGAATATCAAATTTTAGAAATTTCACAATGTGTCCAAATTTCTTCAACTGCAGCTAAAGGTTCCTACATATTAACACCATGTACTGGACACTGTTCTAAGAGCTTTAATTATATTAGGTTGAATGTCTGCAGTTTCTGATATTCAGCTGTTTTTAGACCTACAGAAAAAATTCACATGGCTCAACCTAAGACTTTCCTCCCACCAAATCCACTATATATGATGTAACAAAAGCAAAGAAAGAATAAGTAGTATGCTGGTAGTTAGTAAACAGAATAATTAGGATTAATACTAAAACAGTTGAACTTCAGACCCTTCACTTTTAATCACGTTGTATTAACTGTTATTATTAATTATTAGTAATAAGAGTAATACTAAGCTTAAGGCACTTGGGAGAATACAAAAATGTTATTTCATGAAGACAATGTCTGTCTTGTCTATCACTATATTCCCAGAACTTAGCCTAGGGCCTTGAACAGAATAAATACTAAATAAATAGTTACTGAATAAATAAAAGCAAAAATGATTAAATGAATGAATGAATACTGAGATACATTTTCTAACCTCCAATCGCTTACCACCTTATAAGAAAAATAAGACCTACATGGAATAACCATAAGAAGATAGTAGCATAACAACTCGGGGTGCAAGTACACAGGCACCCCAACCCCAAGGCCCACACCACCAGGACCACAGCAGAAGGGAAGTTCTGCTCTAAGTGCTCAATAAGCTGGTGGGCTAAGTCATCCATGTGTGGGTGTTTCTGGTCCCCCACCACCTATCAGCCTGGGAGACGCATCTGTGTCGCAGGGACCAAGGTGTGCTGTGGAGGGGAGACCCTGTGGGACACCTCCTCTTTGCAGCCAGCCCAACTCCACAATGAATGCCACAGAGGGGCACAACCTGGCTCTTGGAGGTTGGCAGGTAACTCCTGTGTGCAGTCAGATTTGAAACCCTGGTGGGTCAATCCACACCCCATACCTTCCACAGTATCAGATAAAGCACCTCTGAGCTTGTGTTAAGTTCAGCTGGGCCACAAAACCACTAGTAAGTGTGAGAATAAAGGGAAACATAGCTAAAAGAGAGCAGGGACACTAGAAGGGGGAGCCCTACCACTCAGTATCATTTACAGAGCCCATTGGGGTACTGATCACGACTGTGATGCAGCCAGTGAGAAACTGTCATCACTGTGATCTCTTGCTGTTCTCCAGTGGATTTTGGTTCAGAAAAATCCCTCCCAGATTTTTTTTTCCATGAAATAAAGTTCCTTTCCTTAAAAAAAAAAAAAAAGAATGCACTAGCATAACAGGGGTGCCTCAGTCAGTTATCCATACGACTTTGGCTAAGTCATGATCTCATGGTTCGTGAGTTCAAGCCCCGCATCAGGCTCTGTGCTGACAGCTCAGAGCCTGGAGCCTGCTTCAGATTCATTCATTCATATTCCCTCCCTCCCTCTCTCTCTCTCTCTCTCTCTCTCTCTCTCTCTCTTCCCCCCCCTTTCCCTCTCCCTCCTTCTCTCTCTCTGCCTCTACCCCGTTCACGCTTTGTCAAAAATAAACGTTAAAAAAAAACCAAAAACAAAAAAAAAAAGAATTCCCATACATTAAAAAACTGAATTTGGATAAATAAAAAATGATAGAAACTATAAATTCAAGTTATTAGTTTGAGAACAGAAATGAATGCCATTATTTTTTTATAACTGGGAGTTTGTACTTGTACTGAATACTATTTTATGTCAACTACATATGCACAAATTACTTCATCCTAAGACTTTTATTTACATTTTTCGTCTAAAGCTTGTAAATATACAACTATCAGTTTTAACACAAGTGGAATCAGTACTTTTCCTATTCTAAATGTATGTGCTGACAGAAACAGGTGCAAATATATGTATCAGCGTCTCTAATTTTCTTTCTAAGGAAAAGACAATTAAGTGACCAAGGTGCTTGGCTGGCTCAGTCCATACAGCATGTTGACTCTTGATCTCAGGGTTGTGAGTTTAAGCCCCAAGCTGGGCATAGAGCTTAATGTTAAAAAAAAAAAACAAAAAAAAAACAAAAAAAAAACCCAAAAACAAACAAAACAAAACAAAAACTGTAAACACAAAAGGTTTTTTTCCTACTAACTTCATTTCCATAACTAAAGTTGGTGCTAATTTACAATCACACGTTTATTTTATGTATGAGGCCTGGAACACTGAAGAAAGGCTAGGGGAGAAAAACAGTATACAAATGGAAAAGCAATCAGTCCCTGCTTGCAGAAGAGATCAGCAGCTACCACGTAAAAAACTACTCCATTTAAACATTCCAAGAGTCACAGGTCTCTACACAGCCATTCCGGCTTGTAAGAGGAGAGATTCTGGAGAGACGGTAACAGAATGTGTTTGTAAATAAATAACTGATGAAATGTTAGGTAAAAACAAAAAAACCCCTAGGAAACGTAACACAGTAAGTAAAAAGTAGAAGGTAAAGAATTACCACGGCTTGTGTATGCTAGATAAAGGTCCTATTCACAGTAACACTGCAAGCTCCAAAGTTTCTCACGTAACAAGAAATCCTTCACAGCCCTAGCTTATTTTTTTATTCAAAATCTTAGCAAAACTTTTAATGCTTTATTTCATCAACCATATGTAAAATACATAAATCTCACCCTGTATTCCATTTGAAATTTATTCACTTTTTTTTTAAGTTTATTTATTTTCAGAAAGAGAGAGAGAACATATGCATGTGTACACAGGGGAGGGGCAAAGAGAGAGGGAGAGAGAGAGAATCTCAAGCAGGCTCCACAATGTCAGCACAGAGCCTGAAGCAGGGCTCAAATCCCACAACTGTGAGTGAGATCATGACCTGAGCCCAAATCAAGCGCTGGACGCTTAACCGACTGAGCCACCCAGGCACTCCTGAAATTTATTCAAATGGTTTCTCAACATATACTACATTCGTGGGCCTTCTAGCATTGTGTGTACTAAGATGAGTAAGACACTCTCTCTACCCTTATGGAGTTATAATTTAGGACTGGAGGAAGACGCACTGAGTAATAGCTAGATAACGAAGCGATAATGAAAAAATAAAACCACGAACAAAATGTGGAAATCACGGAAGTGGAAGCAACTAACGCTGCCTGGAGGAATCAGAAGTAATTTCACAAGGGAGATGCTAAGTAAGAATTATAAAGGATGGATGGAAATCTACAGGGTCAAAAAAGGCAGAAGACGAATCAGAGACAATAATATAAATTAAAACATGAAGGCATAAAATATGTTTTTTGAAGAACAAGGAGAAGCTGAATGTAGCTGAGGCACTGATACCAGTGTGTGGTGGTAAGTGCAGGAGTGAGGCTTCAGGAGAAGGAAATGGAGCCTTATTAGGAAGGGCCTTTGAGGATTTGCTGCTTAAGCTAAAAAGTTTAGAAAACAATCTGAAATATTTAAAAAGATCAGGGCACCTGGGTGGCTCAGTCGGTTAAGCGGCCGACTTCGGCTCAGGTCGTGATCTCGCGGTCCGTGAGTTCGAGCCCCACATCGCGCTCTGTGCTGACAGCTCAGCTCAGAGCCTGGAGCCTCTTTCAGAATCTGTGTCTCCCTCTCTCTGACCCTCCCCCATTCATGCTCTGTCTCTGTCTCAAAAATAAATAAACGTTAAAAAAAATTTTTAAAAATAAAATAAAATAAAATAAAAAAATAAAAAATTAAAAAATAAAAAGATCAGTGACCTGATCAGGTTTGTGTAAAAAGGAAAGCAAAATTCCTATGCTATTAAGTGTTACAGAGACTAACATAAAGCAGGCACTCAATTAGTGTTATTATTATTAATACTACAAAATGCACGTAACAGTCACAAAAAGAATAATCACCTTATATCTTTGATAGTTGCCCGTTTCAGGGGGTCAACCTGCAGCATATGCATCAACAGAGTGGCAACAGAACGATTGAGATATTCTGGGATATAAAAAACACCCCCTCGGATCTTCTTAAATAACGTAGGTACATGCTCATCGTCAAATGGGAGGGTGCCACAAAGGAGAGCATACAAGATAACACCACAGCTCCAGATATCAACTTCAGGACCTGCATACAATCTAAGAAAAAGGATGACAAAAACCTGAAATACAAGTACCACTTTTTCTCATCTGCATGTATACCCTGTTTCTTCATATACATATTACAGACTCAGTCTATACTGATTTGCAGGCCTTCAATGAGGACCATGGCCACACTCCCAACAGTCAATACTTGTTCCCGTAGAGAATTGGTCTATGCAATTACTATTCAAGTTTTCCAAAAGAAAGCAGTATTTTTCTTTGTCACAAACTCACGTAACTTACTAATTGACTAATTAAAAAAAAATAAAACAGGGGCGCCTGGGTGGCTCAGTCAGTTGAGCGACCGACTTCGGCTCAGGTCATGATCTCACGGTTTGTGAGTTTGAGCCCCATGTCAGGCTTTGTGCTGACAGCTCAGAGCCTGGAGCCTGCTTCTGATTCTGTGTCTCCCTCTCTCTCTGCCCCTCCTCCACTCATGCTCTCTCTCTGTCTCAGAAATAAATAAACATTAAAATTTTTTTTTTTAAATAAAACATACTATGGTTGAATTTTTATGGAAACATCAAAGTAGATAACCATAAACTTGAAAAAAACAATACTATAATGTATACGTTAAATCCTTTTATCATAAAACTACAATAAAGAAAATGCATATACAACAGAATTTTTATCCCTGACATGCATATTTTTTACGGAATATTTGAAACATTACAATGCCTAACTAGTCCTACAGCCATCTCTTTGACAGTACTTGTCCTGTATAACATTATCCTGAGTATGACTTTCATTCCAATCACTTGTTAGGTTAACTCACAGGACTAAGGTTAGCTTTGTTACACATAACCTATGCCTGGAATATTAGTTCTTTCTTCTCTCACCTACATAAAAAATATTAAAATGCTCCTGATAGCACACTGACAAACTCAAACCTAGGTCTGAGGTAACAAAGTAAATCTATGTTATTCCAATTAAAAGAATATAATCCACTTCAAAATGGTGCTGCCCATCATTTATATCATTTGCTGTACTGTCCAAAACTCCTATATCTGTTCCTTGCAATAATAACTTTCCTGTATTTTCTCTCAGAGAATTCTGTTAAGTTTTTAAACAGACACTGGTCACTGTAGAAAGTCTTCAGTTTATCACTGCAATCTGTATGAACATTTTTTCTGTATACCAATGGGTAAGCTCCAATCTCTACTTGTACAGTTTAATTTCATGAAGTGACAATACTGTCCCCCCAAAACCTCATTGTTCTAAAAACAAAACATAAAATAATGGTCTATATAGTACCTTATTAAAAATATGTTAATTATTATTTAAGGACTGTCTGATAGGAATAATTGAATATAGCAAATGCTCTTATCTGTACTTTATCAAAATAAAATCAATATTTCTTTCAGTCATTTTTTTAATGGAAAAACTCCCTTAAAATTTTTTTCAATAATTTAGCATCATCACAGACTCATGGAACTTTGAGAACAGACAGAACAAAAGCTCACCTAAGGGTTTTATGATCATCGATATACTTCTTATCTGTTCCTTCAGCACTTTACTCTTTGCTTACATCTTTATTTTATACTCTCTTCTTTTCCTTGCAATGTCTCAGTGACTTACTTTACACCTCTGCACTCTGCACCCGGGAACCTAGGTGTTTTACATATTGCCAGCATATATAGGACCAGGGACACTAATATTGTCCTATCAGGAACTTAATGCTTGAATTCTTTTGTAAGTGTTTCCAACAAACACAACACTTATTCTCTGTTATTACTATATCAGTAATACTATCAAAAATAGGAATAAAAATAATTACACCTGGAAAAAAGAAAAAATCATTAAATATACTCATAACAAAATCTAAACTGTTTAAAAAATTGTTTAATAAAACTATTCTCTCTTAAAGAATGGAAAAATCAAAAGGACAATTTGTTCCTACTGTGTTAATCTTATCCTCTAAACAGAATATATCATAATTAAATGTTATTAAGATGAACAAAAGATTATGAAAAGTTTACTCTCCACCCATCTATTATTACCTGCCTGAGATGACTTCAGGTGCTGCATAATTGGGAGATCCACAACTAGTTCGCAGAAACTCACCATCCGACATCATATTAGACAATCCTGAAAATAAGAGTAACGTTTACTTCATGCTAGATATTTTTAAAAGTAGATATAAGTACGAGGGAAAATATCAAGTCTTTAATGTCCTATACATATTTTTTAATTATTAGAAAAAAAGTAGTGGAAAGTATTTGTTAGACTAGAAAAAAACATTCCAGCATGCTTAAGCTCTAAAAGATAAAGCACATCATGTATGATTCGAATTCCTTTTTCTAAATAAAAATCTTGATTCACCTGACAAATATGAGGTTGTTCTAAATTATATGAACTCTTCTAAACATAAAAGCAACAAAATATTATTTGCCCATTTCTACAGTTGAAAGAATGAAATGGAGCCTATTACTTTTTGTCCTATGCTCTCAAAGCCTTTAAAAATAAAATCTCTAAGTAGAAATCAGACAGGTTCTTATTTATAAAAATTATGTTCCAAAAGCTTTTAATTTGGAAAGCTTATATTCAACACAGAAAAAATAATCTACTGAACCAAAAATCTAACTGGACTATAATATTAAAGAGTTTTTTTGATTTACAAAAGAGAAGGGGCACCTTTTAAAGTTTTTTTTTTGGGGGGGGGAAGGAGTCAACATAGCAGAGCTATAAGTAGGGGGACCCAAAGTTCCCTCGTCCTTCAAACACAGCAATACTGAGGCCAGAAGACGGAATTCCAAGAATCCAGGCTACAGAGTGACAGAAGTATCTCTAGGGGCCCACAGGGACAACTTGGTGGTCCATAGGTGTGTGACTGTCAACTGGGAGAGAGAAAATGGGTGGCACAGGCACAGAGGAGAGGGATCCCTTTCTCTGGAGAGACAAAAGGAAGAGAAAGAGAGGCTGTAGAAGTGTAGGGCTGTATTTGGACAAGAGAAAAACCACAGACCGGGGAATAGAAAAAATAGAGAAAGAACCAATATCTAACACGATCCAGGGTTGCAGGTCTTTCTCCAGACTGGAGCCTGCCGCCCTGTATGCACTCCTGGGGAGGAGGGGAGCCAGACCCAGGCTTGGTAGCGAGCTCAGGGGCGCAGTCAGAGAGAGTAGCCCCCTCCCTTGAGTGCTGTGGGAAGAAGGTATATATCCACTCAAGACAAAAGACCCTGCGGACACCTGCCACCCAGGCCCGGAGTGGCACTACCCCAGAACTGGGGCACACGGAGCATGATCCTTTATGACATCAGGGACTGAATTTAGCCAAGTGCCTGGGAGGTGCAGGAGATGGTGGAGTGGGACAAACTGGCCCTCTTTGTGTCTGCACGGCACTGTGTGGACAGCCTGAACAGAGCAGTGGGAGACATCTGGTCTGGGGAGGAGAGACAGGGGTGTCCCCATTATTCTCCCCATCGCCAACAAGGTTGGGCTTCAGGGAAGGGACAACAGACCCACAGTGCAGGCAGGACCTGCCTACACCAAACCACGCCCCTTCGTGCCTGGTAAATGCATATCTACGGAAGCGAGACTGACACTGAAGCAGACAGTGTTCCAGACCAGCACCGCAGTCACAGGTTCCAAGGCACCATCAGGTATCAGTCCAGTGGTTTTGCATTTTCTGATTTGGCTCTTGGTCAGTTCTTATTTTATATAAATTTTTTTTCTTCATTCCTTTTATTACTTCTAATTCTGATTGGTTTATTTAAGCAGATAATTTTTAATCCATTCTTTTTACATCTCTTCTGTATCTTTTTCTTTTTTTTTTAAATGTTTATTTATGTATTTATTTTGAGAGACAGAAAAAGAGCAGGGGAGGGGCAGAGAGAGAGGGAGACAGAGAATCCCAAGCAGGCTCCACAGCTGTCAGCACAGAGCCCAATGTGGGGCTCAAACCCATGAACCGTGAGATCATGACCTGAGCCTAAGGCAGACGCTTAACCAATTGAGCCACCCAGGCGCCCCTGTATCACCTTCTCTATTTTTCTTTCTCTCTCTCTCTCTCTCTCTCTCTCTCTCTCTGGATTAAGCAATATAGCTTCTCTCTCTGCCTGGTCAATTTTTTGGTTGCTGTTCTTTTCTTTTTAACCACCCGTCATTTCTTTGTATGGGATAAGGCTTCTTCCACCACCACACCCATTTTTAAATTTTCTTCAGAGTTACTTCAATGAACAAATCAAAGCACGCCTAGTAGAAGGTCCAAACTACCATTACGGGTAGCAAGATAAAGCAACCAGAGTCACAACAACAGAGAGCATGCAATACACTCCAAAAACACCTCCTGAAGGGCCAGGTTCTGGACAGTGTGCGACCACTTTTTAATATAATTGTGCTTGCAGGTGCAGGTCATATAACAGGCTATTAAAACACATAAAGGACAGAAAACTAGCCAAAATGATGAAACGGAAGAATTCTCAAAGGAAATTCCAGGAAGAAATGACAGCTAGAGAATTGATCAAAACAGATATAAACAATCTATCTGATCAAGCATTTTGAATAACAGTCATAAGATTAATAGCTAGACTTGAAAAGAACATAGAAGACAGCAGAGAATCTACTGCTACAGAGATCAAAGAACTAAGAAATAGTCACGATGAATTGAGAAATGCTGCAAATGAGGTGCAAAATAAACGAGATGCAGTGACAGCAATAGAAGATAAAATTAGGGAAAACAATGAAGCCAAGAAAAAGAGAGATAAGAAAATGCTAGATCATGAGGGGAGAATTAGAGAACTATGTCATTCAATGAAACATAATAATATCTGTATCCTAGAAGTTCCAGCAGAAGAAGAGAGGGGCAGAAGGTTTACTTGAACAAATTATAGCGGAGAACTTCCCTAATCTGGGAAAGGAAGTGGACATCCAAATCCAGGAGGCAAAGAGAACTCCCTTCAGACTCAACAAGAATAGGTCTTCACCATGGCATATCATAATGAAACTGGCAAAAAAGAAAGATAAAGAGGGAATTCTGAAAGCAGCTAGGGACAAATGGGCCTTAACCTGTAAGAGTAGACACATAACAGTAGAGGCAGACCTGTTCCCTGAAACTTGGCAGGCCAGAAGAGAATGGCAGGAAATAATCAATGTGCTGAACAGGAAAAATATGCAGCCAAGAATCCTTTATCCACCAAGGCTGTCATTCAGAATAGAAGGAGAGATAAAGGTTTTCCCAGACAGACAAAAGCTGAAGGAGTTCATAACCACTAAACCAGCCCTGCAAGAGATCCTAAGGAGGACTCTGTGAGTGGAATGCAGCAAAGACTATAAAAGAACAGAGATATCACCACAAGCATAAAACCTACAGATAACACAATGACACTAAATTCATATCTTTCAGTAAGAACTCTGAATGTAAATGGACTACATGCCCCAGTCAAAAGATAGAGGATATCAGAATGGATTAAAAACAAGATCCATCTATACGCTGTCTAAAAGAGACTCATTTTAGACCTAAGGACACCTTCAGAAAGTGAGGGAATGGAGAACCTCTATCATGCTACTGGAAGTCAAAAGAAAGCTGCAGTAGTCATACTTATATCAAACAAACTAGATTTTAAACTAAAAGCTGTAACAAGATGAAGAAGGAAACTGTATTGTAATTATGGGGTCTATCCATCAAGAAGAGCTAACAATTATAAATGTTTATGCCCCAACACACAGGTTCCCAAATATAGCAATCAATTAATCACAAATGTAAGCAACCTTATTGGTAAGAATATGGTAATTGCAGGAGACTTTAATACTTCATTATTAGCAATGGACAGATCATCTAGGCAGAAAATCAATAAACAAACAATGGCCTTGAATGATACACTGGACCAGATGGACTTGACAGATATATTCAGAATTTTTCATCCAAAAGCAGCAGAATACACATTCTTCTCAAGTGCACATGGAACATTCTCCAAGACAGAACAGTTGCCGGGTCACAAAACAGCCCTCAATAAACATAAAAAAACTGAGATCATACCATGCGTATTTTCAGATCACAACACTATGAAACTTGAAATCAACAACAAGAAAAAGTTTGGAAAGGCATGGAGGTTAAAGAACATCCTACTGAAGAATAAATGGGTCTGGGAATGCAAGCTGGTGCAGCCACTCTGGAAAACAGTTTGGAGGCCCCTCAAAAAATTAAAAATAGAACTACCCTATGACCTAGCAATTGCACTACTAGGTATTTATTCAAGGGATACAAGTGTGCTGTTTCAAAGGGACACATGCACCCCAATGTTTATAGCAACACTATCAACAATAGCCAAAGTATGGAAAGAGCCCAATGTCCATCGATGGATGAATGGATAAAGAAGATGCAGTGTGTATACACACACAAACACACACACACACACACACACACACACACACACACACATATATATAATGGAGTATTACTCGGTAATCAAAAAGAATGAAATCTTGCCATTTGCAACTACGTGGATGGAACTGGAGGGTATTATGCTAAGCGAAATTAGAGAAAGACAAATATAATATGACTCACTCATATGAGGACTTTAAGACATAGATGAACATAAGGGAAGGGAAGCAAAAATAATATAAAAACAAGGAGGGGGACAAAACATGAGACTCTTAAATATGGAGAACAAACAGGGTTACTGGAGGGGTTGTGGGAGGGGGGATGAGCTAAATGGGTAAGGGGCATTAAGGAATCTACTCCTGAAATCATTGTTGCACTATATGCTAACTAATTTGGATGTAAATTTAAAAAATTAAAGTAAATAAATAGGAAAAAAAAAAGAATGGGTCAACCAGACAATTAAAGAAGAAATTAAAAAATATATGGAAGCAAATGAAAATGAAAACACAACAGTCCAAACCTTCTGAGATGCAGCAAAGGCAGTCATTAAGAGGAAAATACACTGCAATTTGGCCTATCTCAAGAAACCAGAAAATTCCAAATACAAACACCTAATCGCTCACCTAAAGGAACTAGAAGCAGAAGAGCAAAGAAACCCCAAAGCCAGTAGAAGAAGAGAAATAATAAAGATTAGAGCAGAAATAAACAATACAGAATCCAAAAAAAAAAGAGAACAGATAAATGAATCTAAGAGTTGGTTTTTTGAAAAAATAAACCAAATTGATAAACTCCTAGCCAGACTTCTTAAAAAGAGAGAAGACCCAAATAGATAAAATCACGAATGAAAAAGGACAGATCACAACCAACACCACAGAAATACATACAATTATTAGAGAATACTATTAAAAATTATATGCCAACAAATTGGACAACCTGGAAAAAATGGACAAATTTCTAGACACCCCCACACTACCAAAATTCAAACGTGAAGAAACAGAAAATTTGAACAGACCCAAATCAGCAAAGAAATTGAATCAGTTATCAAAAATCTCCCAACAGGGGTGCCTGGGTGGCTCAGTTGGTTAAGCATCTGACTTCAGCCTAGGTCATGATCTCGTTGTTCCCAAGTTTGAGCCCCACGTTGGGCTCTGTGCTGACAGCTCAGAGCCTAGAGCCTGTTTCAGATTCTGTGTGTGTGTGTGTGTGTGTGTGTGTGTGTGTGTGTGTGTGTCTTTCTGCCCCTCTCCCACTTGTGCGCGCTTCTCTCTCTCAAAACCAAATAAAGCATTAAAAAAAAAAAAATCTCCCAACAAATAAGAGTCCTGGACCAGATGGCTTTCCCGGGGAATTCTACCAGACATTTAAAGCAGAGTTAATACCTATCCTTCTCAAGCTGTTCCAAAAATAGAAATGAAAGGAAAACTTCTGGACTCATTCTACGAAGCCAGCATTACTTTGATTCCCGAACCAGAGACCCCACAAAAAAGGAGAATTACAGGCCAATATCCCTGATGAACATGGATGTAAAAATTCTCAACAAGATACTAGCAAATCGAATTCAATAGTCTATTAAAAGAATTATTTGCCATGATCAAGTGGAATTCATTTCTGGACTGCAGGGCTAGTTCAATATTTGCAAATCAGTGTGATACATCACATTAATAGAAGAAAGGATAAGAACCACATGATCTCAATAGATGCAGAAAAAACATTTGACAAAATACAGCATCCTTTCATAACAAAAACTCTCAAGAAAGTCGGGATAAAAGTAACATACGTTAACATCATAAAAGCCATATATGAAAAGTCCACAGCTAGTATCATCCTCAAGGGGGAAAAACTGAGAGCTTTCCCCCTGAGATCAGGAACATGACAGGGATGTCCACTCTCACCGCTGTTATTTAACATAGTGTTGGAAGTCCTAGCCTTAGCAATCAGACAACAAAATGAAATAAAAGGCATCTGAATTGGCAAAGAAGTCAAACTTTCACTTTTCACAGATGACATGATACTCTACATGGAAAATCCAAAAGACTCCATCAAAAAGCTGCTAGAATTGATACGTGAATTCAGCAAAGTCACAGGATACAAAATCAATGTACAGAAATCAGTTGCAAAGATGTAAAAGATCTGTATGTTAAAAACTATATAAAACTTACGAAAGAAATTCGAGAAGACACAAAGAAATGGAAAAACATTCCATGCTCACGAATTAGAAGAACA
Organism: Panthera uncia; assembly: GCF_023721935.1. Classification (NCBI taxonomy): domain Eukaryota; kingdom Metazoa; phylum Chordata; class Mammalia; order Carnivora; family Felidae; genus Panthera; species Panthera uncia. Next base: position 59,825,068 of record NW_026057585.1, read on the forward strand.
AATACTGTTAAAATGTCAATACTACCCAAAGCAATCTACACATTCAATGCAATCCTAATCAAAATTACACTGGTATTTCTTCTCAGAACTAGAACAAATAATCCTAAAATTTGTATGGAGCCACAAAAGACCCTGAATAGCCAAAGTAACGTGGAAAAAGAAAACCAAAGCAGGAAGCGTCACAATCCCAGACTTTAGCCTCTAGCACACAAAGCTGTAATCATCAAGACAGTATGCTTTTGGCACAAAAACAGATACATAGACCAATGGAATAGAGAACCCAGAAGTGGACCCACAAATGTATGGCCAGCTAATCTTTGACAAAGCAGGAAAGAGTATCCAATGGAAAAAAGACCGTCTCCAGCAAACAGTGGTGGAAGAACTAGAAAGCAACATGCAGAAGAATGAAACTGCACCACTTTCTTACACTATGCACAAAAATAAACTCAAAATGAATGAAAGACCTAAATGTGAGACAGGAAACCATCAAACCCTACAGGAGAAAACAGGCAACAACCTCTTTGACCTCAGCCGCAGCAAATTCTTACTCGACATGTCTCTGAAGGCAAGGGAAATAAAAGCAAAAATGAACTATTGGGACCTCATCAAGATAAAAACCTTCTGCACTGCAAAGGAAATAATCAACAAAACTAAAAGGCAACTGACCAAATGGGAAAAGTTATTTGCAAATGACTTATCAGATATCAGATAAAGGGTTAGTATCCAAAACCTATAAAGAACTTACAAAACTTAACACCCAAAAAACAAATAATCCAGTGAAGAAACAGGCAGAAGTCATGAATGGATATTTTCCAAAGAAGACACTCAGATGGACAACAGACACATGAAAAGATGCTCAATGTCACTCATCATCAGGGAAATACATATCAAAACCACACTGAGATACCACCTCACACTGGTCAGAGTGACTAAAATTAACAACTCAATCAACAACAGATGTTGGCAAGGATGTGGAGAAATGGGAACCCTCTTGTACTGTTGGTGGGAATGCAAAGTGGTGCAGCCACTCTGGAAAACAGTGTGGAGGTTCCTCAAAAAATTAAAAATAGATCTACCCTATGGCCCAGAAATACCACTGCTAGGAATTTGGCCAAGGGATACAAGAGTGCTGATTCATAGGGGCACATGTACCCGAATGTTTATAGCAGCGTTTTGAACAATAGCCAAATTGCAGAAAGAACCCACATGTCCATTAACCGATGAATGGATAAAGAAGATGGACTACTACTTGGCAATGAGAAAGAATTAAATCTTTCCATTTGCAACAACATGAATGGAACTAGAGGGTATTATGCTAAGTGAAATAAGTCAGTCAGAGAAAGACAGGTATCATATATTTTCACTCATATGTAGAATTTGAGAAACTTAATGGAGGACCGTGGGGAAGGGGAAAAAATAAGTTTCAAACAGAGAGGAAGGCAAACTATAACAGACCCTTAAATACAGAGAACAAACTGGGGGTTGCTGGTGGGGGGGAGGGAGAGGGAAAAATGAGTGAAGAAAACTGAGGAGGGCACTTGTTGGGATGAGCACTGGGTGCTGTATGTAAGTAATGAATCATGGGAATCTACTCCTGAAGCCAAGAGTACACTGTATACACCGTATGTTAGCTAACTTGACAATAAATTATGAAGAAATAAATTTTTTTAATTTTAAAAAGAAAAGAAAGTGAAGCAGGGAAACTAGTTTCCTTGTTTAAAAAATTTTTTTAATGTTTATTTATTTCTGGTGGGGAGGGGCAGAGAGAGGGGCGGGGGACAGAGGATCTGAAGTGAGCTCTGTGCCAACAGCACAGAGCCTGATGTGGGGTTCAAACTCATGAACTGTGAGATCATGACCTGAAGTAGGACACTTAACCAATTGAGCCACTCGGGTGTCCCAAAAGGGGCCTGCCCAAGTTTCCTAGTTTTTAAAGATTATACAAAATTAGACAATATTATTATTATTATATATTTATATATATTTATATATAATTATATTATATTTATATATATATTTTTATATATATTTTATTTATATTTTATATACATATAAATAAAAATTTATATATTTATATATTTTTTATAAATATAAATATATATACAAATATATAATATATATTAATATATAATTATATATTTATATATAATTATAATATTATAATTATTATATTATATATTATTACATAACAATTATTACTATTAAATATATACAAAATTATTACAAAAATTATAAATAAGCACTGCTGAACTCTGGTACCTTTCTATCTTTCTATAATCTCTCACCTCCTAGTGTTTTTGCCAAACTCTCTACTATGGTACTCTTTCCAGGTTTGTTTACCCCAGAAAGTGTTCAGTGCCTTAAATTTACATTTCACCTTTTTGTTTACTCTTGACCAAAACTCCTATTCTTTTAGCAAGTTGTTAGATTTTACCCTTGATCAATTCAGAAAGACTTTAAGTCTCCAAAGCTGCATATAAATTTTCATTACCCCTCTTGAAGTACATTCATCAAAGGAAGTTTCCATATTTTCATTAGATTTTCAAAGGAGTTTGTGACCCCCACAAAAATAACAGTTAAGAATTCCTTTAGAAGGAAATGCAGATTAAATGGATTTACCTTGAAGCTAGCCCTAACTTCTCTGGAAGTATTTGCATTTTAAAAAACTGTTTAGATGAATACAATAAGGTAGCCTGGAGACTGCGCAACTAATCCCTTTTCATGGTCTAGGATTTGCAAAGTTGAACCTGCAAATTCGTACCTTAACACTTGCTACTGACACATTTTTAAAAGGCAACCAGTACATTTCTGAACAACCTTGGAGTTACATACCAAAATCCGCTATCTTGGCATTCATGTGAGCATCCAACAGCACATTCTCTGGTTTCAGGTCTCGATGAACTACCATATGCCTATGACAGTAATCCACAGCTGACAGAATCTGCTGAAAGAGGCGCCTTGCTTCCACCTCTTCAACCTAGCAAGTATAACAGAAGCTGCACTAAGAATATTTAGGACATCTTCGTAGCAAGAGTTTCAGTTTTATAATCAACCCAAACGTAACTGTGTAAGCTAATTAGAACTGGGTCAGAATTTTCAACAAATCAGATAAACAAACCAAAAACTTGCATTAAAGGTCAACATGTTAATCAACAAGGTTTTTCTGTGCTGCTAGGAAGATTTGATTTTCAATTAATATCACTAAATGTGCACAATGTTTTAGGCAATCAACAAACATAATGTAAAACAGAACTTCTATGAAAGTGCTCCGAAAAGAAAATAATTGAAGCTTCAACATGTTATACAACAGATTTTTCATTCTGAAAACACAAATATCATGTTGGCAACTAAGTGGAACATGTTCTCTAAAATCAGTATTTCAAAAGGTGTATTTTTTTTAAGATTTTATTTTTAAGTAATCTCTACATCCAATGTGGAGCTTGAACGTACAACCCCAAGATCAAAAGTCACATGCTGCACTCACTGAGCCAGGAAGGAGCCCCTTGAAATGTATATTTTTAAGAAAGAAAATATGTCTACTACTCTGTATCTTTAGTTGGGCTTTATTACAGAAGCAACGCTGACTTTGTAGGTATCTTTGTGGTTTACTATTTCCTACTATCCTCTTTCTTAGCTTAGGGGTTTATCGTACTAGATAATAAGTTACTCACCCGTCCATGTTTACAGATGTAGTCAAATAATTCACCACCAGACACATATTCCATTACCATAAAAAAATCTGTTGGAGTGCTGATCACCTGGTATCTTTTTTGTAAATAAAAAGAATCATAAAAAAAATGTTAGTTTAATTTAAAAAATCAAGCTAGTATATTATTGCTACAATTTTATATTCCAGTGCTTTACAATATTTTAAGATGGCAACAAATTATCAAAACAATCACAGAGCTATAAACATAGCTTTACAAAATTCTCTCCTTTCTGAGGCTTAAGGACTTTTCTTCAGATCCTCTCTTTCGTGTTTACAAATTCTTTGAAATCCGTCATTCTTGAAAAAGTAAGCATTAATTTCTCCATTTAAACAATTTTTTTTATAGTCTGGAGATCAAGTATCATATTGAAACATAAATTAAAAATACTCTTGTTAAGGTTAAATGATACAAGAGATTTAATCAGCAAAATGCAGAAAGTGGACAAATAACCATTTCTTCAACAAATAAAACGTGAGAAAAGAAAAAGGGAGGGGGGAGCTATAGGTTAAAAGTAAATCAAGGGGCACCTGAGTGGCTCAGTCAGTTAAGCATCTGACTCCTGATTTCGGCTCAAGTCATGATCTATCACGGTTCATGAGATTGAGCCCCACACTGGGCTCCGCACTTAAGAGAGCGGAGGCTGCTTGGAATTCTCTTTCTCTCTTTCTGCCCACCCTGCCCTGATCTCTCTCCCTCCGTCTCTCTCTCTCTCTCAAAATAAAATAAACTTTAAAAAAAATTTATGAACCAAAGTCTGAATTATGACTGGGTGGTTGATAATATTGTTAATCACTTTAATTTTTTAGGTGTTATAATGATCTATGCTTGTGTTTTTTAAATAAAGAGTCTATATTCCAGAGCAGATAGTGAAAAGTTTAGAGATTAAAAACATAATATTTTGGGATTTACTTCAAAATAATTTGGGGTGGGAGAAGTGGAAAGAAGCAGATAAAACAGTACACTGGCAATCATTGAAGCCAAATGATGGATACATGAGGCTTTATCACTTTACTTTTTGTATACGTCAAAAACGTTCCATAGTAAAAAATTAAATAGACATATATATGAATGTGTGTTTATATATATATTTCTTAAATTGACTTCTCGGCAAAGCTGAGAACATTAAAAAAATAAGAATCTTAGCTCTACTTGAAAAAAATTTCATAAAAGACTTCTCCCCATATACACAATTTTAACAAAGTTTTGAAAACAAGTTAAATACAATTATTAAAGTTTTAACTTTGTTTATAAAGGATTATCTATAATCTGATTGTGAGCAATATGTGATTTCTACTGAGTTACTATTTAGGGCCACTAAGTATAGCTGTGTAGTTTTTGCATGGCTTCCAGGCACCCAATGAAGACACAAGTAGGAGTTGAAAAGTGGCCCAGATGCTACCCTGTTCAATGTGTCAGAAGCAGGAGACCCCTTCGGTAAATTCGTCCACCCTGATAGAGTACTTTTTACTAATGTGCACGAAAGCAAGTATGTGCTACATGGTGGTTCTGGTTATTATTCCCCATTAAAAAGGAAAGGAAAATGGCCCGGTAGTTGGGTCATGTAACCACATACTATATATTTTAAGAAAAGATACATCATGTGTAAATTAAACATTTGAAAAAAGTAAATATTAAAGCTACAGTATAAAAATGATTATAGATCTTCAAAAAAATATTCCTAATAGCAATCTTTAGTCTTTTGGATGAAAAATGACACAGTAACCACTTTATATAAAATAAACTAACACCACTGAAGAATAAAGTTAAGATTACTTCAAATGAACTATGAAAAGAGAATTTTACCTGAGAACTCCAGAAGAAATGATTCTGTAAGAGCAATCTTACCAGGCACCAAACTCTAACTGAATAAAATGAATAGTGTGAAGCAGGAGCACCTAGTCAACTCACTGCCGGCTAATCTGGTTTATTAACAGAATTCTCTATCGCTTTTCTGCTCTGTTACATCCTTGGGGCATAACAAAAAAACAAGTGATGAAATTCTAATAAACTTAGCTGCTGATTCTTCCACGTATATCACAGGTCTTCAGTGGATACTGTTGGATTGAACTATTTCATGAAACCTCTAACTCCAAAGTAGCCACGGTGCACATTAAAGGCCAATCTAGAGCGATGAAAACCACAGCCAACATTACTAATAAGCACTTATACCGTGTGCCAGACACTGAGCTATTAAATTGTGACATTTACTATTTGTTGCAAATCTACATGTATTGCACTCGGTGAGATCAATGGCTCCTGTCTCTAGTTGCGGAGCCTACACTCACTGAGGAAGACAGACATCAGACAAGTATTCTTTTCAAAACATGAATCTGTTCTTCAGTAGCCTCCTAATTAAAATCTTCAGGGAGTTCCCAGTGCTCTTAGGTGCTGAGTGAATCAGGCCCCCCCCCCCCCCCCCCCCCCCCCCGCCCCCCGTGTCTACACTGTCTCATCTTTGATTCCCACCACTAGAGGGCACTATTTCTTCCATTCGTTCATTCGTGCTGCACTTGCTCCTGCCTCAGCATCTGTCTAAGCAGTGCCTACTAACGTGAGTCCTGTACTATGACCTGTACCCGGACCTGTAACTGGCCACCAGTCAGCCTTTATATCTCCGCTTAAGCAGAGAAGGTCACTCCGTAAGCCCAGGTCACCCTTTCTGCTCTCACAGAGCACTCCCTTCCCTTCAGGGCTTGTACCTCAGCTGGTGATCTATACAGTGATTGCGTGTGCACCTAGTGAAGTATCTGTAACAAAGCAGTCATTTAAATAAGTAAATAAATAAATTAGCACTTTTATAATAATAATTGTGACCAGCTCGGAGCCAAAACCAGAATAATTAGGGCAATATTACAACAAAAATTCAATGAATAAAATTTCAGTTAACTAGAATGAAGTCAAGACAAGAAGAAACATGATTTTTAAAAGAAAGAAATCCTAAGAAAAGTTTCTTTTTTTTTTCCTTAATTTTTTTTTTAATGTTTGTTTATTTTTGAGACAGAGACAGAGCATGAACAGGGGAGGGGTAGAGAGAGAGGGAGACACAGAATCTGAAACAGGCTCCAGGCTCTGAGCTGTCAGCACAGAGCCTGACGTGGGGCTTGAACTCATGGACCGTGAGATCATGACCTGAGCCGAAATCGGATGCTTGACTGAGCCACCCAGGTGCCCCTAAGAAAACAGTTTCATAGTGGGACTTAGGTAAAAAGGCAAATTCCAGGATTATGTTCGTAAACCTAGCCAGAGTAAGCTAAATTTTTGTGCCTTCCAAAATAATAACCACATTGAAGCATTATAAGAAATTCAATCATGAAACTCATTCATATCATCATTTTCTTAATACAACAGAAAAGTAAACTAACATGCTTTAGAAACATTTTTCAGAAAAAGTATAATTAGGCAAAAAAATTCCAGTATCCCCCAAAACCTCAAGCATTCTCCAGCTAACCAAGTTATATGCATTTTTAAGCACTATCCATTTAAATAGCATACAGAACTCAGGAAAAATCTGTCTAAAGTTAGACAAAAATCAATATTCATGAGTAAACCTCCTTGATGGTTACATCCATAGAGATTTAAAATTATTTATATAGCTGCATATATAGCATATTTTTCTTTATTTAGAAGTCAGTTATTAAAGAAATTAGTAATCATTATTCTTAGTTCATTTATTGGTCCATGAATGGCCTACTTTTAATTACTATTTTTAATATAAGCACCTACAAACCCATCACCCAAACAAAAACCTAGGACCTGAACAATACCTTCCAGCTAACTATACAATGCAGTCCTCTTCCCCCTTCTACTGCTTCTCCCCAAACAAGTTAGCCATCATCCTGAATCCCATTCCTGCTTCCCTTGCTTTCTCTTTTATACATTTGTGTGTGTGTGTGTGTGTGTCCCTTTATCTTCATATGTATGTAAAATTCATACTCTTACGTATATTTTTATTTTAATTGCTCTCAGCTTTAAAAAAAGGGTATCAGGCTATATGTAGTATTTTGGGACCTGTTTTATTGATCCATCCACAATACTGTGTTTGCTATACTTATTTGATGTAACCATTATATAATATTTCATTGTATTTATTGATCTACTCTCCTGTTAATGGAGAAGCTATTTATTCATCCAATCTACCACTGGAGAGTAAATTTTTTCCACAATTTTGCTACCATCAATTGCGCTGCTGTGAACATTCTTATATATGGCAAGATCTTCTCTTTCATATACACCTATGAATGAAATTGCTGAGTCATAGTTTATGTGAATGTCCAATTATAGGAAATAATGCCAACTGTTTTCCAAAAACATCTTAGCAATACTAAAATGTTTAGAAAATCTGTGGATTTAGATATTCTCCAACCTTGGAAAACACCATACACATTTCTTATGAAATGCTCACTCCTGTCCTGTGCCCATTTTTATTAGGTTGATCATACTTTATTTATACATGGATATACAGAAAAAATCAGTATCTTCTCTAACATTCTAAAAGATTATTAATATGTCTTGGTTATTAACTTGATAAAAGTATACATTTTTAATCAATTCCCACTGGATTTGGCTCTCATTTTTCTCTGTAAATAGACCTATATGTATTTCTAAAAACTAACAGCTGTAAAAAATGTACGTGTATATACCCATGTAACACTGTTATCAATGCATAATTTAACAAATCACAAATGTCATCAAATATCCAAATAGGTTTCCTGATTAGCTTATAATACCTTTTTGCTTTTTGTTTTAATATTTTAATTAAGGATCCAAATATAATCAATACATTGCAACTGATTAATAATGTCTCTCATGTTTCTTTTAATTTATATATGCTCCTCTACCTCTGTTTTCTTTTTTTTTTTTTTTATTTTTTTATTTTTTATTTTTTAATATATGAAATTTACTGTCAAATTGGTTTCCATACAACACCCAGTGCTCATCCCAAAAGCTACCTCTGTTTTCTTTTGCATTCTTTTGTTGAAGAAACCAGTGGCTTGTCCTGTAGAGGATTCCATGGTCTTATTTGGCTGATCCATCCTTTATGGCAACATAATGAACAATTTATAGCACCCTGTTAGATCTAGAGATTGCATCAGATTGCATTTTTTTTTAATTTTAAAAAAAAAATTTTTTTTTTTTAACATTTATTTATTTTTGAGACAGAGAGAGACAGAGCATGAACGGGGGAGGGGCAGAGAGAGAGGGAGACACAGAATCGGAAGCAGGCTCCAGGATCTGGGCCATCAGCCCAGAGCCCGACGCGGGGCTCGAACCCACGGACCACAAGATCGTGACCTGAGCCAAAGTCGGACGCTCAACCGACTGAGCCACCCAGGCGCCCCAAATTTTTTAATGTTTAACTTTGAGACACAGAGACAGAGTGTGAGCAGGGAGGGGCAGAGACACAGGGAGACACAGAATCCAAAGAAGGCTCCAGCCTCTGAGCTGTCAGCAGAGAGCCAGATACGGGGCTCAAACTCATGAACCGTAAGATCACGACCTGAACCAAAATCAGACGCTTAACCGCTTAACTGACTGAACCACCCAGGCACCCCTAGATCAGATATCATTTTGATTTTTATTTTCCTTTGAAGGACTAGATGGTGCTGTGTACCTCCAGGCAAAGGCATATAATGTATGTCTTTCTTTTTTGAGAAATTAGCAGCCATTGCTGATCAGATCCTAGATTAATTCACACGGAAATTTTAAAAGCTAGCCAATTTGCATAATCTAATAATATATTATGATCTAAAGGGAACCCTCACTCAGGGCACCTGGGTGGCTCAGTTGGTTAAGTGTCCAGCTTTAGCTCAGGTCATGATCTTGGGGTTTGTGAGTTCAAGCACTGCATCAGGCTCTGTGTTGGCTGGTTCAAATAACAGTGTCTCCCTCTCTCTCTCCTCCCCTGCTCACGTTCTCTCTCTCAAAAATAAATAAACCTTAAAAACAATTTTTTTAATAAAAAAAATTAAGGAAACCCTCACTCAAAACGTTCTTACTCAAAAACCCCATTGTCTCTGAAGTACAGGCCATCATCAGATTACATACCCAATACTTTTTCTTGTTATAGTCATCAACCTATCTCCTTGCCCACTCCCTTTCATTCTGACTTAATGTCCTTTTCCCCACTGCTACTGTTGTCATCATTTAGGGTGTACATGGGAGATCTGTCCAATCAATACATGGCCTCTAATTTCCTGGACCCCCTCATCCTCCACCACACACGGCCATGCTCTCCATGGTCATTTACTATCAAAGACTAACTCTTCCAATTACTCACTGGATTCCTTCCTCCCACCTACTAAAGGGCTTGCTTTCTGCAACGAGCTCTTCTTTCTCCTGTATCACTCTCTCCACCTTGACTGAACCATCCCCTTTGGTATACAAGCATTAATATCTTCCATCTTAAAAGTAGACCCCACATTCCCCTCTAGTTACCACTCCTATTTATCTCCTTACCTTTTAATAAAATTCCTGAATTGTATATTGTTAATAACTCCTCCTTCATCTCAAATGCTCTCCTAAGCCCCTCATAACAGGATTTATGTTATGTCCTCATTACAATTAATAGGTCCTTTTTGAAGACACCAGCAATCTCCACCTTGCCAAATCTAATGATCAATTCTCAGCACCATCTTACTCAATATTTAGCAGTGAAAGGAATAGTTAATAATCTCTCAAATATGTTCTTCACTAGACTTCAAGATACCAGATTCTCCTGGTTTTCCTCCAACCTCATAACTGTTCATTTTCATTCTCTTCTGCTGGTTCCTCCTCATCTTGGACATCTTAACATCATAGTGCCCTAGAGATGAATTCATGAACTTCTTGTTTATCTGTACTCACATCCTTGGTGATCTCATCAAGTCTTAGGGCTTTAAATATCTTAACTACTAGTTACATGGTGAGGACTTCCAAATTTCTATCTTACACAGTTCCTTAACTCCAGAATCACATCTTCAGTAGCCTACTTTTATCTCTACTTAGATGCTTAATAAGCATCTCAATATCATAAAACCAGGGGTGGCTGGGTGGCTCAGTCAATTACGGGTCCAACTCTTGGTTTAGGCTCAGGTCATGAGCTCATGGTTTGTGGGTTTGAGCCCCGCATCAGGCTCAGCACTGACAGTGCAGAGATTCTCTCTCTCCCTCTCTCTCTGACCCTTCCCCACTCGTGCTCACTCGCACTCTCAAAATAAAAAACTTAAAAAAAAAAAAAAAACGTAAAACCAAAATCAAATTCTTGATTCCACCCTCCACCTCTAACTTGTTCCTCCTACAATCTTCTCCATTTCACTTAATGGCAACTATTTCACTCTTTTATTTGCCAAAGCCAAATAACCTTGGAGTCAATCACTGACTTCTCTCCTCTCACAATCCACATCTAATCTCTCTCAGCAAATGCTATTTACCCTACCTTGAAAGCATATACAGAAGATGCTTACTTCTCAACACCCTTCAAACTATGCTCTATTCCAAGCCACCAAGAATACCGCAATGGACTCCTGACTAGCTTCCCTGCTTCAACGTAAGTCAGGTCATATCATACCTCTGATGAAAACTTTCTAATGGCTTCCCATCCCACTCAGAGTAAAAGCCAAAGTCCTTACAATGGCCTACACAGTTTGGCTCCCCTTTAGGTCTCTGTCCTCACCTCTTACTCCAATTCCCCCTGAATCACACTGCCTAGAGGACTGAATGACTCTGCTCCCTTGATCTCTGGACTGTATTTCCACCTCAGAGCCTTTGTATTTACTGTTCCCTCCATCAGTTATCTTCCTCCCCAGATAATCTGCATGGTATATTCCCTTACCTCTCCACTATCTTACAATATAGTTTACTAATATAAAGTTTACTACCTTCCCACCAACCCCCACTACACACATACACACACAAATAGAAGCCCCATATGAGCAGAGATGCTATTATCAACTTTTTGTTTGCTGACGCATTCCAAGTGGCCTAAATGGTGCCATTTGCTGAATGAATGGATGAATAAACTAACTTTCTGGCCTTGTTTTCCTCCATTTCCCTACACATACTCTGTGCACCAGACGAGCAAGACTGTTGTTCCCAGTATACCATGTTCTTTACACTTTCATTCTTTGACTCTTGTTGTCCTCCCAGAACCATCAGGACCTTATTCAAAATGTCACCTGCCACTGTGCGAGGTGCTAGGGAGATAAACATGGTATCTAACATCTCCATTTAGATGTCCAATGGGATTCTCAACTTAACACGGCCAAAACAACTATCCTTGATGCCCACCTGTACCCCAACATGATTCACCTCCATTCTCCCTATCTTGAAAAACAGCATCATTATCACCACTTAGCTGCTCACACCGAAATCCAAAATCTCAGTTGCTCAGGCACACGCGCGCGCGCACACACACACGCGCACACACACACACAATATTTCTTATTCACTTTCTTGTCCTCAGTAATTCATTCGTTTTATCTCCAAACTACATACTGAATCCATCAATTCTCCCCACCTAGACCAGTATTGTCAAATAGAACTTTCTGCATTGACAGAAATGTTTTATGCAGTCTCTGTCTGATACAATAGCCACCAACCACATGTTGCTATTAAACACCTGAAAAACAGCTTCTGTGACCAGAGAACTAAATATTTTAATTAATTTAAATTTATGCTACATGTGGCTAGTGGCTACTATACCAGACAGCACAAATCTAGACTATCACTTTGGGTAAAGTCACCATAATCACAATGTTTCAGCTGGACTATAGCAACAGCTTCCTACCTGGTCTGCTTCCACTTCTGTCCCCACACCCATTCTACACTATAGTCATATCATGTCACTAGATGGCTAGATCTTAATCTTTTATTTATTTTTTTAATGTTTCCTTATTTTTGAGAGAGAGAGCAAACAGGGGAGAGGCAGAGAGAGAGGATGACAGAGGATCCGAAGCAGGCTCTGTGACGACAGCAGAGAGCCCAATACAGGACTCGAACTCACGAACCGTGAGATCATGACTTGAGCCAAAGTCAGATGCTCAAACAACTGAGCCACCCAGGTGCCCCAATAATCTTTCAGGTCTTAGCTCCAACTTTACCTCTTCAGGGAGGTCTTCCCCACAACCTAATCTGAATTAACACTTCTGCCTCGCTAATCACACCCTGGAACAGAACCATATGGCTTCATTCTCCTCAAAGCACGTATCACTGCCTAAAGTAATCTTGTTAATTTGATTACTCCCTATCTAGAACTGCTAGATACCTCTAGAACGTAAACTCCACAAGGGCAGAAACCATGTCTTTCACCACTGTATCCCCAATGATAGAACAGTTCCTATTATATAGCAGGTGCTCAATAAAAATTTGTTAAATTGAAGAAAAAAACATAATTTCTGCTTCTAAAGAACTCGGTCTTATGGGGGGAAACTAAAAAAAAAAAAAAAAAAAAAAAAAAAAGAAGAGTGAATACAATGTAATGCCCAGGACTTTAGAAAAGCTGACTGCTATGGTACAGAGAGGATGATACCTAACTCAGTCTTAGGGAGTAAAGCAGGTTTTCTAGAGGCAATCACATGTAAAGCCTCAGATCTAAATGGCAAGTTGGAATTGGAAGCCTAGGGGAAGGGAGGTGTGGGAAAACTTTTCTAAGCAGAAGCAACAGCCAAAAGACAAGTAAAAGACCTAGTGACAATAAAAACAGAAAAAAATGGACAGACTCAGGAGATACTTAGGAAAAAGTAGCTTCAGAACTCAACAATTAATTATATGGGATGGAAAGGAATTAAAGATTATGTCCAAGTTTTAGGCTCAGAAAATTGCATGAATGGTACTTTTACTAAACAAACAAAAAAACAGAGAAGTGTGGAAAAGAAAGAAAAGTTCAACTTAGTTTCAGATGATTCTAGGACTTCAGAATGGAATCATCCAATAAAGAGTACATGTGTTCAGAATTCAGGAGAAATACCTGCCCAGAAATACAGGTCTAGAAGTCGTGAACACAAAGGTGACAAATGACAACCAACATAATAGATGGGGGCACCCAAAGGCGGTTCACTAAGATTACAGTTGCTCACACTGCTGAAATGCATCATTATTTAATGGCCATGCAGAGAAAGAGGCCCATAAAGAAAAGTCTTAAGAAGTGGCAAAAAAGAAAGAAAATCAGAAGACTATGATGTCACAGAAACCTAGGGACTGCAACATTTCAAGGTGATGAACAATGTTAAAGAGCTGTCTACAGGCTGAATAAGATTAAAAAAATTAAAAAATAGGCAAAACCAGCTCTACCAAATTAGGAAATATTCATCTTTTGATTAGTAAAATGAAGTTCCCCAAGAACTATGGTGGGGGGGGCGGGGGGAGACAAAAATCAAATCAACAAATTCTAGTTCATGGGTAAGTCTGGAGTTTCCTCTGAATCCTGTTTTCTCCTTTCAGTTTTCTCACAGTGATATTTTTTCAATTTGAGTTAATAGAGATATCATCCAATAAATACCCTCCATTCTTGGTTTTTGGTTTTCAAGCTTTCTTGCTAGAGAAACTAGAGGCCCATTCTGTAACAAGGGAACTATTCTTGGCAGCTAGTCCAAGACTACACAAAACAAACAAAACCACTGAAAGGATCAGGTCTCTCTCTCTATTTAAATCACTAACACTGTTAGAGGCTATGTCAATAAGCTTGTTCTAAACCAAGGATACATGAGTGCTTTTTCTTTTTTTATTTCAGTCCACAATTAAAGAGGCAATCAAGCTGAATGGATTAAGCCCAAGGCTAGAAAGCAGAGCTTTAAACATTAAATTTACCTCCACTAATTACTTTCCGATCAACCCTAAGAACATTCTATATCTCCTACACAAAACAAATAATTAAATAATTATAATTATAAGCAAATAATTAAATAATCCTAAACCAGAATGAGATAATTAGCCAAAGTAAATTTAAAATGACAAATAATTATAGAAATGAAGGCAAGAAAACAGTGGTACATAGGACAACAAAAATAAGCATTTAAGGGAGGCTGGGTGGCTGAGTCAACTGAGCATCCGTCCTCGGCTCAGGTCATGATTTCACGGTTCCTGAATTCGAGTCCCACATCAAGCTCGCTGCTATCAGCGTAGAGCCCACTTCTGATCCTCTGTCCCCGTCTTTCTCTGCCCCTCCCTTGCTCACACTGTCTCTCTCAAAAATAAATAAACAGTAGAAAAAATAAGAATAATAAGCTTTTAAATCCTCATGACAGTTGCAACTGCCTCCTGACAAAATCCGATCTGTGTTTGTAGGAATAGAACAGGAACTAGGACTCATACTTTAAATGGGCAAAGTTTCCTTGGGGCCTTTCAGGGTTGGCATTCTAAAAGGGATGAGGTTAAGGAACAAGGCAAATACAGAGGTATCTCCCTTCACTCTCATTCTGGCATGTGATACTTTTAGTCTGACTTCTCAGCTTTCTCCTCTCACAGAAAGTGGCCACTCAGTAAGGAAGAGCAAAGAGATTTAGCTTAGAAGTCACTCAGTAACTAGAATAAAGTCATTATTAACATGGAGTTGAAGTCAGCTATGAACTGTTTCAAAAACAGTTAATCATGAAAGTGGACTGGAATCAGCAGGTGGGTTGCCAATTCCTGCTTCAGACCAATGTTTATCAAATACTAGGCATTATACCAGTGCAAACACATCCTCATTTTAAAGTTAAGGAAACAAAGAATAGGAGAGGTGAGTCACCAAGCTAGTAGGTAGTATTTTAATTCTTAAGATAATCTTTAAAAATCAGTATAAATGCACTCTGGATCTTCTAGAATATAGGTCTTAGATGATAACCTTATAATCAATCATGTACTGCTGTGCAAATTCAGTGGCCTTATTTCTTGTTTATGTTTATGATCAAGTGAACTTCAAGTCAAGATCAAATGACACTGAAGCTTACTGTTATGAAGGAAGTTTTCATGGTAGTGGTTTGAGAGAGAACTGAGTCGTCACAGTCACCCAATAGCACACCAAGCCCCTCCAAAAAAAGCCTTCTCTAAACAGTTGCATATTCATGTTGTTAGTAAGATGAACGGAACATACCAATTTGCAACAGTTCACCAACAATAAATGTACGCATGTTCCAAATCCTAGCAATAAGTGGATTAGCCACTCATTTAAGGATTTCAAGAATGCTACTGTATTAGTTTCCTATTGCTGCCAATACTTCAAATTTGGTGGCTGACAACAACAAAAATGTATTATCTTGTAGTTTTATATAAGTCTAATACACCTCACTGGGCTAAAATCAAGGTTGTCAGCAAAGCTGTATTGCCTTCTGAAGGCTCTAGGGGGAAACTTTTCTATTTTCTAACTTTCAGAGCCTGCCTACATTCCTTGGTTCATGGCCCTCTTCCTCCATCTTCAAAGTCAGCAACAGCCAATTAAGTCCTTCTCACATTTAACACTCTGACCTTGCTTCATCCTCAAACCTCTTTCTCTTAGCCTTCTGATTCCCTCTTTCACTTTTATTTATTTTTTTTTCAATTTTTTTTTTAACGTTTATTTATTTTTGAGACAGAGAGAGACAGAGCATGAACGGGGGAGGGTCAGAGAGAGGGAGACACAGAATCTGAAACAGGCTCCGGGCTCTGAGCTGTCAGCACAGAGCCCGACGCGGGGCTCGAACTCACGGACCACGAGATAACTACCTGAGCCGAAGTCGGACGCTTAACTGACTGAGCCACCCAGGCACCCCCCTCTTTCACTTTTAAAGGCCGTTGTGATTACTATGGGCACACCCAGAAAATAAAGGAAAACCTCCCTAAAGTCAGCTGATCAGCAACCTTAAATCTATCTCTAACTTTAATTCCCGTTTGCCATGTAATGTAACATAGTCAAAGAATCTAGGAAATAGGATATCTGGGGCAGGGGGATTATTCAGCCTACCACAGCTACTATGCTAGCTTTGTCACAGGCAAATAATATATCTCTATAGGTTATTGAGATGTTTCTCATTAACACTGACACCCAAAGATGACTCACTAACAAAGTTTAGGCTAAATATAATGCCTGATTATAATGAACTAGCAAATAAAATCTCAAAGATATTAAAAATGATTTTTTACGGTATAGTCATATCAACAGGCATTCTCTGCAATATTATTTGAAGGAAAAAATATATATGGCCTTGGACCTCATTCTATTAATTCTACAATTAAACTAACAATGATTTGTTTTTTGAAAACCACCATTATTTGTCACGTTATACTATAGATACTATGAATTTCAATGACTTCATTCATTGTCTTATATTTAAATTGTGAATTTATTTTAGTTTCATAGTTGTGTTGAAGCTATAAGCATATGGAGTTTATTATACCTAATTCTTTGTTTCTATATACTTAAAAAACAATACACTAAAAATAATTAAGGCAAGACCAGGGATCCACAAATTTATTTTTCCCTTAAAAGGGATTTATATAATTTTGTTTTGAGAAAAACTGGAGTAAAGCATTAACAGCATGGCATCAGCTACCAGCTCTGCAATTTACTGGCTATTTGACCTTGGACACACTGATGATACTCTAGATATGTAATTTCCCTATTTATAAACTGAAGACAATAATACCTATCCTATAGGCTCATCAAGAGGATACAGTGAAATTATATATGTAAAATTCTCAATATAGTTCCTAGCCATTATCAGGTACTCAACAAGATTAATATTTATTTTATAAAACTCTATCCAAACTTTAAGATAAAAAATAAAGAGGGGTGCCTAGGTGGTCAGTTAAGCACCTGACTCTTGGATTCAGCTCAGGGCATGATTTCACAGTTCATGGGATCAAGCCCCATGTCAGGCTCTGCACTGGCAGTGCTTAGTCTGCTTGAGATTCTGTCTCCCTCTCTCTCTGCCCCTCCCCCACTCCCTCTGCACCTCTCTCTCTCAAAATAAACTTTAAAACAATTTTTTAAGATAAAAAATAGAGACAATTATCAGTGTTTATCATATTACATTTTCTCAGTTAATATAAAACTGCAACTTTAAATGATTTAAAAGAACACTGTTCCATACTCAGTATCTACATTTTCTACGAGTATAATCAATTTTAAATTATTTATCTTTCAATATAATTAATCAGGTTTATCAATCTCTTCATATTTACTTATCTTTTAAATTTGTAACTTATCCTATCAAAAAAATCCATTTGCCTCCCTAAGAGCTTTGGTATCAGTAATCACAGTAATAACTGCAGTTTTGCAAATAATATACTAGGGTGGATAATCTCTACCAGTTACTTTCTACCTTTTCCAAAAAGAAAATACTGTTATGTTAACGAAAATAGACTAGAAAAAAAATTATGAAATGACTCCAGGAATACCAAAGTCCTAAATGCCCTTTAAAGTGAATACTAGGGAAGAGTCAACTTCTAAGGCTGCATTCATCACCCGAAAACAGTAGCAATTTTGAAAAGTGACTCTTAATTATAAACTAAAAGTATACAAAAAAAGATTAATAGAGGTTAAATGAATTAATATTTGCTGAATACAAATAAAAAAAGAATTATACTTTTATAAAAAGTTAACTAAAGATAAACAATTATTTATAAATTCATAGGAATTATTTCAGGACAGTTTCTTTTGCATTATCAGGTACAAAAATACTTACAGTTTGATAATATGAGGATGGCGAAAGAGTTTTAGATTTTGAATTTCTCGTTTTATTTTTCCAACAACATCTAAACTGCGAATCTTCTGTCTATTTAAGATTTTAACTGCCACTTTATGGCCTGTCAATTGATGTTCTCCAACTAAAGAAAAGAAAAAGGGAAAAACTTGCTGTCATAGCAACATAATCATTTATTCATGTTTCCTTCCACTGTAACCCCAAATTTCTTTACTCATATATACCACTTTTATATCTTTTATTGCACAGATCTTCAGTTTCCTTTCCTTCTATTTCTTCTACTAGAGTATGCACTCCTTGAAGAAAGAAACTGTATCTTAGCCTTCTCTGTATCCTCAGTACCTAACATGGAGATGTCCTTTAAATATTTGTGGAAAGGATTACTGAATTCTACATTCCTACCAAAAAAAAAAAAAAAAAAAAAAAGCCAAATTTGGAACATCTTTTGGATAAAGCAGAATTATGTTTTGTTAATCTCTTTATTTCTTCATTTCTGGTTAGTGCCAATCATTGTATTATAGAAGAATAAATAATTGCTGTAATAGATGAAAAACTTACAACTGATTTCATTACTATTTCATCAGAAAATACACATGTAGCCCTTATTTTATATATTTTTTTGTCTTTTCCATAAAACCTTCCTATTTCCCCATATTTAGTGGGATCTCTTCTTCTTTCAAACTCTCACAGTATGTTTATAAAATTCATGTATCATCATTTTAGGCTATTATAAACATTTTTGGTTCTGACATATCATATGACATGAGCTATTATAGTTCACACCCACCCCCATCTTGAGTAAGGTGGTCAGTATTCATCCAAGTCTCCCAGAAGAAATAACAGTATTTTGTACAAAATACATGCTAAATAAATATACCTTCCATTAAATTAAACAATAATCCTTCCCCTTTCATATAACACATTCATAGTACCCAAATACTGCTCAGATGAAAAATCCCTTCATTGGAGAACAAATCTGCCTCCCCTCTTTTTCTTTCAATTACTATTCTAAATACTGACCATTCTCCTCCAAACACTTAGTCAACCCTTGACTCCTTCCAACAAATTCCCCTTTCTTTTCTTTGGGGAAAATGAAGTCTTTAGGAGAATTTCCTCTATCTTCAAGGCTTGATTATATCCACATCTCTCTTTGTTCCAGTCTCAGATGTTTTCACCTTCCTCCTGTTTAAGACTAGTATCATCAACTTGTGGTCTTGAACCCATCTTTTCTCCATTCTCCTTATACTCAACCTTTTTCTTTTTTTTTTAAATATTTTTTTAATGCTTATTTATTCATTTTGGAGAGAGAGAGAGATAGTGAGGGGAGGGGCAGAGAGGGAGGGAGACAGAGAATTCCAAGCAGGCTCCCCATTGTCAGCGTAGAATCCGATGTGGGGCTCAAACTCACAAACCATGAGATCATCATGACCTAAGCTGAAATCAAGAGTCAGATCCTTAACAGACTGAGTCACCCAGGCGCCACTCAACCTTTTTCTTTTCTAACAGCCCTTCTCCTTAGCCCATCAATATTCCATCCTGCCCCCAAATCTTCCACTTACCCTGTATCTTCCTTTAGTTTTTAACATCTGCCTCATCAAAATTTCTCAAAACAGTTGTCTTGAGACAATTGTCTGTTCTTCCTCCCTTTTAACCCTTCAGAAGTCACTGTTATCTGGCTTCTACCTCTATTCCTCTACTGATACAAGAGGGTACAAAAGACCTGTTAACTATCAAGCCATGTATACTTTCCAGTTCACAGGTTACTGTAGTCTCTGTTGCATTAGACAACATTGATACCTTTCCCTTTTTTGGTGTCACTTCTCTCTCCTGGTTCTCAGACCATCTCTAACTCTCAGATTGTCTCCTTTATGGCCTCACCTATTCTTTAAGGTTTAGGGTCCCCAGGTTTCTCATCTATAACCAAAGTAGATCCTTAAGTTATTTCACCCATCTCTCATAATTTTAATTACCAGCCATACGCCAAGGACTCTGCCCTCTTCTTCAAATTTCCATATCTCAACACTAGTATTCCACAAACATCTCAAATTCAGCATGTTCAGAAGTAAACTCAGCATTCTCCTCCACTTCCTCTACCAAACCTATGTCCTCTATTTCACTTGATGGCACACAGACTATATGCTAGAAATCAAAGAGTCAGGTGACAATATCTCCCAAGAATTTCTTGGAGTCAAGTCAAATCATTAAAACAAATACGTTAATGATGGTAAAAGTAACCATGACATTTATTGCTTATTATGTACTAAGCATTATTCTAAGTGCTAACTAACCTGCTCACTCAACCCTACAACTCTATGAAGTATCATTATCCTCCAGAGTATAGATGAGAAACCTGAGGCACAGAGAAGTTAAACAACTCGTCCAAAGTGATGCAGTGTGAGGTGGCACATGTCATCTCAGGTCATCATCTCCCTTCAGTTCACAGGAAGCATGTTTAACTACACATAGTGCCCCCAGTCAGAAGAATCCAAACATGAAATGGGCTGACCTAGGAAGACCTGAGTTTCCTGTCTGGAGATTATTTTTACCTTTATAACTTTCTCAGGTAGTAAATTATCATCTCAAATGCTGTGCCGGCATATAAAACAAACTGGGAGACAGCAAATCAAGTTCAACTAATCTAACCTAATATAACATTCTAAAATTTGCTTCCAGGACCCCAGAAAAATATTATCAATTTCAGGGACTTTCTTTTATTAATTTTTTAAATTCCAGTATAATTAACATAACGTTACATTAATTTCAGGTGTACAACACAGTGATTCAACAATTCTATAGATTCCTCAGTGCTCTTAATCCCCTTCACCTATTTTACTCATTCCCCCGGGGTCTCTCCTCTGGTAACCACCAGTTTGTTCTCTGTATTTAAGAGTTTTTTGTCTTTTTTTTCTGTGTTCATTTTTGTCTTGTTTTCTTTGTTTTGTTTCTTAAATTCCACATACGAGTGAAATCATACGGTATTTGTCTTTCTCTGACTGACTTCACTTAGCATTATGTGCTCTAGAGCCAACCATATTGTTGCAAAGGGCAAGATTTCATTCTTCTTTATGGTGAAGTCAATTTCAGGGAGCTTCTTCTGCTCAATTAAAATAACTTAAATGGTTTCTTAATGCCTCGGTAGGGTAGTATTTATTCACTTTTGAGAATTTCATGATACCCAAACATCTGCTTGCATGGCCTAAAAAATATGTTTCTCCCCTCACATCCCAGATAGTCTCAGTGAGAGTAACCAATGCTGCATCCCTTGCCAATACAATTGAAAAAAAGAGTTCAATTACTCCTTCCCCATTTGATAATTGAAACTACTGACTACTGAGAACATATGGGCTCTTACCAGATCAAAGAAGTAAGACCAAAGACTCTAACAGCCAAAAAGATGGGTGTTTTGTTTTTTAATACCATATGCTTAAACTGAAAAACAAGGAAACCAGAAAGTGAGTGAAATCACTCAAAAAACAATTTAATGATGAAGTATTACTTCGCCAACAAATTCAATAAAGCTGCAGTATACAAAATCAATATACAAAAATCACTTGTATTTCTATACACTAACAATGAATTATCAGAAAGAGAAGAAGAAAACAAGCCCACATACAACTGCATCAAAAGAATAAAATACCTAGGAATAAATTTGACAAGAAGGTGGAAAGATCTATACACTGAAAATTTTAAGACACTGATTAAAAGAAATTGAAGAAGACACAATAGATATACCACACTCACAGATTAGAAGAACTGATAATGTTAATAAGTCTATACTACTCAAAGCAACCTACAGATTCAATGCAATCCCTATCAAAACTCTAATGGCATTTTTCACAGAAATAGAAAAAACAATCCTAAAGTTTATATGGAACCACAAAAGACCCGCAAAAGCCAAAGCAATCTTGAGAAAGAACAAAGCTTAAAAAATCACACTTCCCAATTTCAACTATATTACAAAGCTACAGTAATCAAAACAGTCTAATATTGGCATAAAAACAAACACATAGATCAAAAGAATAGGATACAGAACCCAGAAATAAACCCTTGCATATATGGTCAATTAGTTTACAACACAGGAGTCAAGAATATACAATGGAGAAAGGATAGTGTCTTCAATAAATGGTGCTAAGAAAACTGGATAGCCACATATAAAAGAATGAAACTAGAACCCTATCTTACGCATTATGTACAAATCAACTCAAAATAGAATAAAGACTTAAATTTAATACCTGAAACCATAAAACTTCTAGAAGAAAACATAGGTGGTAAGCTCCTCGACATAAGTCTTGATAATGATTTTTTGGATTTGACAAAAAAAGCAAAGACAACAAAAACAAAAAGGAACAAGTGGGACTACATCAAACTAAAAAGGTTTTCAACAGAAAAGGAAACAAAATGAAAAGACAACCTACAGAATGGGAGAAAATATCCACAAATCATACATCTGACAAGGGATTGATATTCAAAATATATAAAGAACTCAATTCAATGGCAAAAACAATAAACACTTGATTAAAAAGTGGACAGAACTGAATAAACATTTTTCCAAAGACGACATACAAATGGCCAACAAAACCATGAAAAAGTGCTCAACATCAATAATCATCAGGGAAATGCAAATCAAAAACACAATGTGTATCACCTCACACCTGCTTGAACTGCTGTCACCACAAACACAAGAGATAAATGTTGCCAAGGATGTGGGAAAAGAGGGAACCCTGTGCACTGTTGGTGGGAATATACACTGGTGCAACTATTATAAAAAACAGTATGTAGCTTCCTTAAAAAATTCATAGAACTGCCATATGATCCAGCAATCCCATTTCTGAGTATATAGTAAAATATATATATATATATATATATATATATATATATATACATACACATACATATATGTATTTATTTATATATAGTAAAATATTTATTTATTTATTTATTTATTTATACACGTATCTGCACTTCCACATTCACTGCAGCATTATTCACAACAGCCAAGACATGGAAACCACCTAGGTATCTGTCAATAAATGAATAAAGATGATACATACACACATACATGTGTCATTCAGCCATGAGAAAGAAGGAAATCCTGTTTGTGACATAGATGGATTTTGAGGCATTATGCTAAGTAAATTAGGCCAGTTAAAGACAAATACTGCCCTGTATCACTTATCTGTAGAATCTAAAAAAAAAAAAAAAGGTCAAACTTGTAGAAAAGTGGTTGCCAAGGGCTGGGAGATAGAGCTTAGTAAAAGTGTACAAACTTTCACCTACGAGATGAATACAAAGGTGCCTGGGTGGTTCAGTCAGTTGAGTGTCCGACTCTTCATTTTTGGCTCAGGTCATGATCTCCTGGTTCATGAGTTCGAGCCCCACATCCGGCTCTGCACTGATAGTGCCAGTCTGCTTGGGATTCTCTCTCTGCCCCTCCCCCCACTGTGCCCATGCTCTCTCTCACTCACTCTCAAAATAAATAAACTTTAAAGAAAAAAGAGTCTGAGATTGGGGGGAGGAAGATGGCAGCGAAGGAGGACGATGGGCTCACCGTGTCCTGCTGATCGCTTAGATTCCACCCACATCTGCCTAATTTACCCCGATAACCACCAGAAGACTAGCAGGACGGACTCTCTGGAGCCAAGCATAGACGAGAGGCCCACAGAAGAGGGTAGGAAGAGCGGAGAGGTGGTGCATGCTACACGGACTGGCAGGAGGGAGCCGGGGCGGTGGAGGGGCAGCCAGCCCACCCGGCAAGGCAGAGTCCCCGAGTCTGGCTTGCAAAAGCGGAGGGGCCAGACAGAGCATGTTCTGACAGCCAGTGGGACTTAACATCTGGAATGTTATAAGTCAACAGCTCTACTCAGAGAGCGGGAGGGCGAGTTGTTGAGCCCCAGAAGACAGAGCTCAGCTTGGCGGGGAACAAAGGAGCTGGGAAGCGCCGTCTCCCTCGCCCATCCCCCAGCCAAAATCCCAAAGGGAGCCAGTTCCCCTCACGGAACTTGTTTGCACCCCACAAACACCCAACGCTGTGCTTCTGTGGATCCATCCCTCCGACGGGTCTGCCTCCCTCCCGGTGCCGCAGGGCCCCTCCCGAAGCGGAC
This sequence comes from Panthera uncia, assembly GCF_023721935.1. Classification (NCBI taxonomy): domain Eukaryota; kingdom Metazoa; phylum Chordata; class Mammalia; order Carnivora; family Felidae; genus Panthera; species Panthera uncia. The sequence goes on from NW_026057585.1 coordinate 59,849,512, forward strand.
CACCGAAGGCAAAACCAGCTGAGCCTGCCCCTCCCGCCCCTGTGCACCTTGCGGATCCACCCTGGATAATACGCCAGATCCCATCAAAGCAGCACCACAAGCCTGGCAGTGTGCAAGTAGCCCAGGCAGAGGCCACACCACTCCACAGTGAGTCCTGCCCCTGGGAGAGCGGAAGATAAGGTACACACCAGTCTGACTGTGGTCCCAGGGCGGGCTGGGGGCAGACATTAGGTCTGAATGCGGCCCCGCCCACCAACACAAGTTACTCCAGACAGCACAGAGGAAGAGCCCTGCAGTTCCCCGCCACTCCAGGGACTATACAAAATGACAAAAAGGAGGAATTCTTCTCAAAGGAAACCCAGGAATTAGCGACAGCTAACGATCTGATCAAAAACAATTTAAACAATATAACAGAAAATGAATTTAGAATAATAGTCATAAAATTAACTGCTGGGCTTGAAAAAAACTATAGAGGACAACAGAGAATCTATTGCTACAGAGATCAAGGGACAAAGAAACAGTCAGGAGGAGCTAAAAAATGTTATAAATGAGCTCCAAAATAAAAGGGAGGTGAACACAATTCAGATTGAAGAGGCAGAGGAGAGAATAGGTGAACTAGAAGATAAAATTATGGAAAAAGAGGAGTAAAAGAGAGAGAAAAAAATCCAGGAGTACGAGGGGAGAATTAGAGAACTAAGTGATGCGATAAAACGCAATAACATATGCATAATTGGGATTCCAGAGGAGGAAGAGAGAGGGAAAGGTGCTGAAGATGTACTTGAAGAAATCATAGCTGAGAACTTCCCTGAACTGGGGAAGGAAAAAGGCATTGAAATTCAAGAGGCACAGAGAACTCCCTTCAGACATAACTTGAATCGATCTTCTGCACGACATATCGTGCCAGTGAAACTGGCAAAATACAAGGATAAAAAGAATTCTGAAAGCAGCTAGGGATAAACATGCTCTAACATATAAAGGGAGACCAATAAGACTCGTGACGGATCTCTCTACTGAAACTTGGCAGGCCAGAAAGGAACGGCAGGAAATCTTCAATGTGATGAACAGAAAAAAATATGATATGCAGCCGAGAATCCTTTATCCAGCAAGTCTGTCATTTAGAATAGGAGGAGAGATAAAGGTCTTCCCAAACATACAAAAACTGAAGGAATTCGTCACCACGAAACCAGCCCTACAAGAGATCCTAAGGGGGATCCTGTGAGACAAAGTACCAGAGACATCACTACAAGCATAAAACATACAGACATCACAATGACTCTAAACCCATATCTTTCAATAATAACACTGAATGTAAATGGACTAAAAGCCCCAACCAAAAGACACAGGGTATCAGAATGGATAAAAAAACAAGACCCAACTATTTGCTGTCTACAAGAGACTCATTTTAGACCTGAGGACACCTTCAGATTGAAAGGGAGGAAATGGAGAACTATCTATCATGCTACTGGAAGTCAAAAGAAAGCTGGAGTAGCCATACTTATATCAGGCAAACTAGACTTCAAATTAAAGGCTGTAACAAGAGATGAAGAAGGGCATTATATAATCATTACAGGGTCTATCCATCAGGAGGAGCTAACAATTATAAATGTCTATGCACCGAATACGGGAGCCCCCAAATATATAAAACAATCACAAACATAAGCAACCTTATTGATAAGAATGTGGTAATTGCAGGGGACTTTAATACTCCACTTACAACATTGGATAGACCATCTAGACACAGGATCAATAAAGAAACAAGGGCCCTGAATGATACACTGGATCAGATGGACTTGATAGATATATTTAGAACTGTGCATCCCAAAGCAACAGAATATACTTTCTTCTCAAGTGCACATGGAACATTCTCCAAGACAGATCACATACTGGGTCACAAAAGAGCCCTTCATAAGTATACAAGAATTGAGATCATACCATGCATACTTTCAGACTACAGTGCGATGAAGCTTCAAATCAACCACAAGAAAAAGTCTGGAAAACCTCCAAAAGCATGGAGGTTAAAGAACACCCTACTAAAGAATGAATGGGTCAACCAGGCAATTAGAGAAGAAATTAAAAAATATATGGAAACAAATGAAAATGAAAATACAATAATCCAAATGCTTTGGGATGCAGCGAAGGCAGTCCTGAGAGGAAAATACATTGCAATCCAGGCCTATCTCAAGAAACAAGAAAAATCCCAAATACAAAATCTAACAGCACACCTAAAGGAAATAGAAGCAGAACAGCAAAGACACCCCAAATCCAGCAGAAGAAGAGAAATAATAAAGATCAGAGCAGAAATAAACAATATAGAATCTAAAAAACTGTAGAGCAGATCAATGAAACCAAGAGTTGGTTTTTTGAAAAAATAAACAAAATTGAAAAACCTCTAGCCAGGCTTCTCAAAAAGAAAAGGGAGATGACCCAAACAGATAAAATCATGAATGAAAATGGAATTATTACAACCAGTCCCTCAGAAATACAAGCAATTATCAGGGAATACTATGAAAAATTATATGCCAACAAACTGGACAACCTGGAAGAAATGGACAAATTCCTAAACACCCACACACTTCCAAAACTCAAACAGGAAGAAATAGAAAGCTTGAACAGACCCATAACCAGCGAAGAAATTGAATCAGTTATCAAAAATCTCCCAACAAATAAGAGTCCAGGACCAGATGGCTTCCCAGGGGAATTCTACCAGACATTTAAAGCAGAGATACCTATCCTTCTCAAGCTATTCCAAAAAATAGGGAAGGAAAACTTCCAGACTCATTCTATGAAGCCAGTATTACTTTGATTCCTAAACCAGACAGAGACCCAGTAAAAAAAGAGAACTACAGGCCAATATCCCTGATGAATACAGGTGCAAAAATTCTCAATGAGATACTAGAAAATCGAATTCAAAAGCATATAAAAAGAATTATTCACCATGATCAAGTGGGATTCATTCCTGGAATGCAGGGCTGGTTCAACATTCGCAAATCAATCAATGTGATACATCACATTAATAAAAGATAAGAACCATATGATCCTGTCAATCGATGCAGAAAAAGCATTTGACAAAATTCAGCATCCTTTCTTAATAAAAACCCTTGAGAAAGTTGGGATAGAAGCAACATACTTACACATCATAAAAGCCATTTATGAAAAGCCCAAGCTAATATTATCCTCAATGGGGAAAAACTGAGAGCTTTCTCCCTGAGATCAGGAACACGAAAGGGATGTCCACTCTCACCGCTGTTGTTTAACATAGCGTTGGAGGTTCTAGCATCAGCAATCAGACAACAAAAGGAAATCAAAGGCATCAAAATTGGCAAAGACGAAGTTAAGCTTTCACTTTTTGCAGACGACATATTATACATGGAAAACCCGACAGACTCCACCATGAATTCTGCAAAGTCGCAGGATACAAAATCAATGTACAGAAATCAGTTGCATTCTTATACACTAAAAATGAAGCAACAGAAAGACAACTAAAGAAACTGATCCCATTCACAATTGCACCAAGAAGCATAAAATACCTAGGAATAAACCTGACCAAAGATGTAAAAAATCTGTATGCTGAAAACTATAGAAAGCTTATGAAGGAAACTTAAGAAGATATAAAGAAATGGAAAAACATTCCATGCTCATGGACTGGAAGAATAAATATTGTTAAAATGTAAATACTACCCAAAGCTATCTACACATTCAATGCAATCCCAATCAAAATTGCACCAGCATTCTTCTCGAAGCTATAACAAGCAATCCTAAAATTGTATGGAACCACAAAAGACCCCGAATAGCCAAAGTAATTTTGAAGAAGACCAAAGCAGGAGGCATCACAATCCCAGATTTTAGCCTCTACTACAAAGCTGTAATTATCAAGACAGCATGGTATTGGCACAAAAACAGACACACAGACCAATGCAATAGAATAGAAACCCCAGAACTAGACCCACAAAAGTATGACCAACTAATCTTTGACAAAGCAGAAAAGAATATCCAATGGAAAAAAGACAGTCTCTTTAACAAATGGTGCTGGGAGAACTGCACAGCAACATGCAGAAGGATGAAACTAGACCACTTTCTTACACCATTCACAAAAACAAACTCCAAGTGGATAAAGGACCTGAATATGAGACAGGAAACCATCAAAACCATAGAGGAGAAAGCAGGGAAAAACCTCTCTGACCTCAGCCACAGCAATTTCTTACTTGACACATCCCCAAAGACAAAGGAATTAAAAGCAAAAATGAACTATTGGGACCTCATGAAGATAAAAACCTTCTGCACAGCAAAGGAAACAATCAACAAAACTAAAAGGCAACCAAAGCAATAGGAAAAGACATCTGCAAATGACATTATCAGACAAAGGGCTAGTATCCAAAATCTATAAAGAGCTCACCAAACTCCACACCCGAGAAACAAACAATCCAGTGAAGAAATGGGCAGAAAACATGAATAGACACTTCTCTAAAGGAGACATCCAGATGGCCAACAGGCACATGAAAAGATGCTCAACGTCACTCCTCATCAGGGAAATACAAATCAAAACCACACTCAGATATCACCTCACACCAGTCAGAGTGGCTAAAATGAACAAAACAGGAGACTATAGATGCTGGAGAGGATGTGGAGAAACGGGAACCCTCTTGCACTGTTGGTGGGAATGCAAACTGGTGCAGCCGCTCTGGAAAAGAGTGTGGAGGTTTCTCAAAAAATTAAAAACAGACCTACCCTATGACCCAGCAGTAGCACTGCTAGGAATTTACCCAAGGGATACAGGAGTACTGGTGCATAGGGGCACTTGTACCCCAATGTTTATAGCAGCACTCTCAACAATAGCTAAATTATGGAAAGAGCCTAAATGTCCATCAACTGATGAATGGATAAAGAAATTGTGGTTTATATACACAATGGAATACTACGTGGCAATGAGAAAGAATGAAATACGGCCTTTTGTAGCAACATGGATGGAACTGGAGAGTGTTATGCTAAGTGAAGTAAGTCATACAGAGAAGGACAGATTCCATATGTTTTCACCCCTGTGTGGATCCTGAGAAACTTAACAGAAGACCATGGGGGAGGGGAAGAAAAAAAATGGTTAGAGAGGGAGGGAGCCAAACCATAAGAGACTCCTAAAAACTGAGAACAAACTGAGGGTTTATGGGGGGTGAGGTGGGGGGTGAGGGGGGGGATGATGGGTACTGAGGGCACCTGTTGGGATGAGCACTGGGTGTTGTATAGAAACCAATTTGACAATAAATTTCATAATAAAAAAAAGAAAAGAAAAAAGAGTCAAGTTCATCGAGGGTGCCTGGCAGGCTCAGTCAGTGGAGCATGAGACTCTTGATCTTGGGGTTATGAGTTCAAGCCCCACTTTGGGTGCGGAGATTATTAAAAATAAAATCTAAAAAAAAAGGCAAATGCATTGAGATTGCCTCTTCTTTTTCCTGAACTAAATCAGCCCCTATTGCCTAATAACTTAAGTGAATTAGTACTGAGTAATAACTAATTAAATCCAAGTTATCTCATAATCATATTCCATCTGAAAGCCAAATGAATATTCCTAAAAATCTTTTAAGAAAAACAGATTTAAGACAAAGAATTTCTTTTGTATTAGGTCTATAAAGTAATTGAAAGGAAAGGATTGGGTTCATCAGTTTTATTTCCATGCATTTATTCAATCTAAAAACATGTACTGACTACTTCCCACATGCGAGGACTATGTTGAACAAAGGAGACATGAAAAGAGAGGAGCAACAGGACTTCCAATTTTAGTAGAGGGGAAAAAACAGCAATAAAGGAGCTAAAATAAATTCTGTATGGTAATAAACCTGTCTGCAGACTGTCAGGGATACCTTCTTTGTAAATGGAGAGCACAGATAAGAAAAAACATCAAAAAACATCAGGGATGGACGAATTTGCCACAATGTATCATGTATACAAAGTAAGTATCAAGATCAATACAAGCAAGGGATGTCTATCCATGGAATGAATCCCTACTATGGTAAGCACTAAACACTTGAGACGTAAGCGGTGAACAAACTAGTTCTGTCATACGGCTTGCTAGCTCTCCCAGTATTTATTCCACCCTTCCATCCCAGACAGAAAGACTCCCAAATTACACTTGAGCACATGGCTACCCAGAGTACAGACCACATCCTAGCCTCTTTTGTTACTAGATGTGGTCATATCACTACGTTCTGATCAACAACACATTAGAAGAAATCTCCCGAACAAGCTTCTTCATCCCTTCCTGCATCATAAAGCCTGGAATTCCAAAGTCACCATCTTGTACCTTGAAGACAGGGTTAGTTAGGCAGGTGGGAGCAACAGAAAAGAGAAGCTCATGCTTTTGATGCTACTGGGCACAACAACAGTCTGAACCACCTGCTCAAACTGTTACAAGAGAGCAAAATACTATCTTAAGTCACTCTTGTTTTGAAGATGTCTGCCATTCACAGGTGAATCTACTTAATTCACTATTATTTCACTTTTACTTCAAATTTCCAATTCTGCCAAACTACCACCAATGAACTAATGGAAATAAATTATTTTATAGCCCATAAAATTTCTGGATTAAAGAGTTCAACAAACTTACCACTCGTTAGTGTTCTATTTTGCTTTTTCTAAATTATCGCCAAACTACACAAAATATTTTGTAAAGCTATGGAATTTTATGAGAAAAAAAACCATACTTACACTATCTATGCTTTCTAGGATTTTATATTTGATAAGGTGAAGAGCTGTTATACAGAAGAATGAAACTGATTTATATCATTTGAGAAGCATAACTGGGAATAACTGATAGAAATTCTTTCAATGAACAGTCACCTGCTGTAGGAATCCTCTCCACACCTCCCTTTTCACCACTCCAGTCTATACTGAAAATTTCCCATTTAATATAACTATACCCTAAGTATACCTTTATCTCCTTTTTAAAGTCATTTTATTGAAGTTTAAAATTTACTCCTCTTAAATATAGATAGTACTATGAATTTTAAATACATTATAGTACTATGAATTACACATACATGGTCATGTAAACTATCACTAAAATCAAATGTAGCTCATTTCTATCATCATGTAAAAATTCCACTACAACCTTTTGCAGTCAGTCCCTCTCTCCACCCCAGTCTCTCCCAACTACTGATCTGTTTTCTGTTACTACAGTACTTTTCACACTATTCTATAAATAAAACCATACAGTATGTTATCTTTCGACTCTGGCTTCTTATGCTCTAATGCTTTTGAGATTCATCCATTTTTTTAAATTTTTTTCTTTTGCATATACCAGTTTATTCCATTTTATTGTTGAGTGATATTCCATTGTATGTATATTGTACAATTTGTTTATCCATTCACCAGGTGATGGCCATATGGGTAGTTTCCAGTTTTGGGAGATTATGAAATAAGTCAGCTATTTGGGTGTTTGTGGTGAAGATGGGTGGGTGGAGCCAATGTGTCTTCATTTCTTTGGGGTAGATTTCTAGGTACTGGATTGCTGGGCTGTATGGTAAGATTTTATTTAAACTGTTTCCCAGCATTATATACCATTTTGTATTCTCACCAGTAGTATATAAGGTGGCTTACTCAGCTGGATGAGCACTGACTCTTGATTTTGGCTCAGGTCAAGATCCCAGGATCGTGGTATTAAGCCCCTTATCAGGTTCTGCACTGAGCGTTGAACCTACTTAAGATCTTCTCTCTCGGGGTGGCTGGGTGGCTCAGTTGGTTAAGCATCCAATTTCAGCTCAGGTCATGATCTCTTGGCTCCTGAGTTTGAGCCCCACAATGGGTTCTGTGCTAACAGCTCAGAACCTAGAGCCTGCTTCTGATATTCTCTCTCTCTCTCTCTCTCTCTGCCACTCATGTGCGTGCTCACATGCTCTGTCAAAAATAACAACCTTAAAAAAAAATTTTTTTAAGATTTTTTTTTCTCTCTCTCCATCACCCCCCTGCTCACACTCTCTCTTTCACTAAAAAAGAGTTCTAGTTCATTCTTTACAGCATTTGGTTTGTCAGCATTTTCTTTTTTAATTTCACCCATTTCACTAGATGTGTAGTGACATCTCCTAATTTGCATTTCCCTAATGATTAGTGATGTTGAGCATCTTTTCATGTGTTTATCAGACACCTGTATCTTATTTAATGATTTGCCTGTTGAAATCTTTTGTCAATTTTTTATTTTTTACATTTTATTTTTGTCAGTTTTTCATTCTACAAGGTCAGCATTACCTTCATTCCAAAACCAAAGACCCCACTAAAATGGAAAACTATAGACCAATTTCCCTGATGAACACGGATGCAAAAATTCTCAACAAAATACCAGCAAACCAGATCCAACTACATTAAAAGAATTATTCACCACAATCAAGTGGAATTTATTCTTGGGATACAGAGCTGGTTCAATATCTGCAAATCAATCAATGTTACATCACATTAATAAAAGAAAGGATAAGAACCATATGGTCCTCTCAATAGATGCAGAGAGAGCATTTGACAAAATACAACATCCTTTTTTTATAAAGATCCTCAAGAAAGTGGGGACAAAAGGACCATACTTCAAGATCATAAAAGCCATATATGAAAGACCCACCGCTAAAATCACCCTCAATGGGGAAAACTGAGAGCTTGCCCCCTAAGGTCAGGAACACAACAGGGATGTCCACTCTCACCACAGTTATTCAGCATAGTGTTAGAAGTCCTACCCTCAGCAATCAGGCACAAAGAAACAAAGGCATCCAAATCAGCAAAGAGAAAGTCAAAATTTCACTCTTCGCAGATGACATGATACTCTATGTGTAAAACCCAAAGGACTCCACCAAAAAACTGCTAGAACAAATACATGAATTCAACAAAGTCACAGGATATAAAATCAATGTACAGAATCTGGTTGCATTTCTGTACACCAATAATGGAGCAGCAGAAAGAGAAATCAAGGAATCAATCCCATTTACGATTACACCAAAAACCTATGAATAAACCTAACCAAAGAGGTGAAAAGTCTATTCAATGAAAACTATAGAAAGCTTATTAAAGAAATTGAAGACGACACAAAAAAATGGAAAACGTCCCATGCTCATGGATCAGAAGAACAAATATTCAAGGTGAGACCTTGAAATTGGACCTAGGTTTAAGGAGCAAGGGTAGAAAGTTGGGAATACATTATGAAATACTTCCATAGCAAGAAAGATTAGTTATGAACACTCTCCAGTTGCGGACAAAGCAAGATGACTTAAATAAGAAGCAAAGGGAAGATTCAAGAACTTTTAACAATGGTGTTGGACAGAAGTTCTGGGAGACAGATCAAATTATGGTACCACACAAAATGAACGTTCCACTGATACTAGGAAGCTAGAACCTATCCTAGTATGCTCTGTACTTAGTTGGAAAACTGGAATGAGGAGATAATCTGAATGACTTATATAATGGCAGAGGCTTCACTTAGTTTCATAGATACCCAAACAGTATTTATGCAATACATATTTTGGCATATACCTACCTTTCCAGTATCATCTTTCACCATTCCCTCACCTCAAATGTTATAAATTAGTCATTTAGAGCTATTTTGAATTCCCCATCAAGCTGTGCTTTCTCTCATTTCCAGGGCTAACATATGTTTAGCTCATGATAAGCATTTAGTAAATTTCAGTGGAATTTTATTGAGTATAAGAAATGAATGCAGTTAAACATGTGAACCCTTTGTGTCCCCAGTCACCAATCTCCAATGTTTCACCTGTCCAAGTTTCATTTGTCTTTAAGGTTCACTTCAAGTACTATTCCAGCAAACATTTCCTAAACACCATCCTTATTCCCCCACTCATTCCAGCAACTCAAATGTCTGGATTAAATGACCTTCCAATGTACAATCATAGCTCCTCTCCATGATGGCACTGAACATCGAGTGCTATAATTACCTATTTTGTTGCTGTTATTGATCTTCTTCTTTAAACCAATCAGATCCTTCAAAGCAGGGACTGTGTCTCATTTATCTTTGTATCCTCAGAATCTGGCACAGTGCCTGACATATAACTGGCCTTCAGTAACTATTTTCTGTATGGACTGAATGCCTGACTGACATTAATATTTGGTTGTTTGAACATACAATTTAGGTTTCATATACTCCTACTATTGCAGCTTTAGAATTTGAGAGGGGAATTCAAATTGGGTGTGCTAATCTCTCATATATGAGAAAATACAACAACTATCTGTCAGAGAAAAAATATTATCTATACATTCTACATCCTAAGGAATCTCTTGTGGTATTACATTCCAGGAGCTCCTAAATATGGAAAAGTATTGATAGAAGAAAGAATAACCATCAACTACAAGACTGCAATTTACTTAAAGTCTAGGCATTCCAGAAGAAATCAAATGTCTTCCAGGAAACTAAATTTGGAAAAGAGAAGGTGTAGATAATAAATACATGAAAAGGTGCTCAATATTTTTACTTACCAGGGAAATGTAAATTAAAACCACGATATAAGGGGCCCCTGGGTAGCTTAGTTGGTCAACTATCTGACTTTTGATTTTGCTCAGGTGATGATCTCCCAGTTTGAGAGACTGAGCCCCACTCCCCAGGTAGATCTCTACACAGTCAGCAACAAGCTTGTTTGGGGTTTCTCCCCTCCCCTCACCTGCATGTGCAAGCGTGCACACTCTCTCTCAAAAAAAAAAAAAAACAAAAACCAAAAAACAAAAAAAAGTTCTCTATTCTGCTGGTCCATGGATTTACATTTTCAGTAGCAAAGATCTAAGAAATAAAAGAAAAAGTACAGAGTGCTGTAGAAAAGGAACCAGAGTGGGTCTCCAAAAGCAGGGTGAAAGGAGCAGACAATTCTGGGGCTCAGGAAGGAAAGCAATTTGGAGATAGGTGGCTATGGTATCAATAGGAAGAAAGGTATTTCTCAAAGGCATGTAATAATAAGTGCTTGCAACATACTGGGCACTTTGTACTTATGTGTGTGTGCGTCTATGTATATTAAGTACTTTATATACATGTTCCTATTTAAATGCTACAAGGATTTTTGTGGAGAAAACTGAGGCTCATAGAACTTAAGACACTCAAAATTCATGTAAGAAATTAATGCTAGAACTGTGATTCCAGTATCTTGCTATCTCCAAAGATATTCTCGGGGGGAGGGGGAGGGCAGATTTGCTCCTTTCTCATATTTTGAGCCCTACAGAGTTCTGTGGCCACTGGCAAAGTGACTGGAAACAGCACTTAGACTAAAAACTAAACAAAACAACAACAAAAACAACAAAATCCTTTTCTCAAAGATATACCATATATTCCAAATATAACCTGATTTTTTTAACCAAAAGTTATACTCCAGAAAAGAGAGTCTTTTCAAATTCAAGGTCTCATAAACCTTTCATATTTACAAAGGTTATTTCTAAATTATCTTGAATGAAGGACTCTGTACAAAAGACACATTTGCCTAAATATGTATCAACCACGAGCTGAGAAAAAACATTTGACCAAATCAGTACACAACAACAAAAAAGATATCTGTCAGGATTTGGTAATATGACATTATTCCTGCACAATGATTTCATACTTACAAATGCAGAATATCATCCTAAATAAAATCAGCCTTCTAAAGATAAAAGATTTTTTTAAAAAGCAGTATGCTGTGTGGTTACAACATTGTGAAGTTCCTAAGCATAACTCTACAAGACAAATGAAAAAACCCAAAGCTCTCATGTTTTATTAGTGGCCACTTGTTATACTATTGTTCACAAATTCAAAATAACTTAAACAAAAGTGAATAGTTACTCTAGAAAACTATGGCAGATGATTCAAAAAGTAGCCCCAGGAATGACAAAACTCTGAAATGTAAAGTAGGAAAAAAATGGCATTTCTAAAACATTTATATGATGATTTTAAATATGCATATGTATATAGTAATATAAATAGAAAAAAAGACTTAGAAGAATGTTTAAAGCAGCATTATTCATAATAACCAAAATATAAAAACCAGCCACATACATGCCCATCAGTATCAGAACGGATAAATAATGGTGTAGTCTCAACGTAATAGCATACAGCAATGAGAATTAACAAATTACAACTACACGCAGCAACATGGAGAATCTCACGGACATAATCTCAAGTGAAAGAAGCCAGGCGCAAATGGAACTGTTTCTACAAAGTTTAAAAATAGGTGAAACTAATCCCTGGATAGTGGTTACCCTTGGTGGGGGTGGACGATGGAAACAGTAACCAAAATGGGACACAAAGTAGGGGCTTGTGGGATACTGGTCATTTTGTGTGTGTTTAAGTAGTCGTGATATGGATACGTTTAGTTTGTGAATATTCACTGAGGATTTCGTTAAAAAACACTTACAATGCATGTACCTCTTTGTACATGCGGTGCAGCCTAATAAAAAGTTAAGAAGGAATGTTTGGATGACACCCTATCCGTACTTAGGCTACGACAGGTCTGAGAGACACTGTATGTGTTAGCAAGCGGGGCCCTGACAGGCATCAGCCACCCTTACTCATCTGTATCAAGAGCTTTCGCTCCGGGAGTCAGGAAAGTCATCTGAGGCACATGTGTTCTGATCCCTACCATCACCAGACTTTTGCCAAAATAACACAAGGCTCCTTTCTTCCTCACCCCTGGTGAAACAAAACACAGACTCACTGCTTTTCTCTACATTTCCTTTCCCTGAAAGCCCTTTACAGTTCTCTCAAAGATAGTTCTGAACAGGAAGCAAAAAACTTTATTCCTCCTTATCTACCACTGATTAAGCAAGAATTATTAAACACTTTATATACAAGTCTTATTTAATCCCCAGAATTCCATAAAGTAAATATGACTACACCCAGCTTACAGACGAAGCAATTAGGAATGAGACAACAGTGAGCGGCAAGATGGTACATCTGCCCAAGCCCAAAATTCACACTATTTTACCTCCCAATAACCAGGGTCTCTTGATTGTAACATAACAAGAGCACTTACTACATGTTAATCCTTTTATCTCTAGCCCTTGAGTTGAGAAACTAGGGTGATGAAGGGATGGAGCCTCGTTGTAGGTGATAAGCTAAGAAAGGAGAGACAAAGGACGAGAATAATCAGGTAAGAAAAATTGCTGTTAAAATGCAGGCTGGGGTAGGGCTGTAGCCTTTGCTGTGGATCAAACTAAAGGTATTCATCAAGAGCTCCAAATGTCAAGAAAATACAACACAGTCCCGTAATACAATATGTAACATGCACTCCATTTTATTTCAGAGAACAAACTCCTATACCCTTGAAGACCTTTTCCTCCTACTTGTTTTTACCCTCCATTGGTCTGAGCATCCATTTATTCATTCATTTGACAAATATTTTCTGAGTGTCTAATGTGTACTAGACATTGCTCCAAATGCTGAGAACACAGGTACAAATGGAACTTGCATTCAGGTGGAGAACATAAACGATAAACATGCAATATGGTACTATAATGAAGTACAATGAAAATAAAGCAGAGTATGAGTGACAGGGTAGAGGTGGGAAAACGTGCTATTTTAAACAGATCAGGAAAGCCTGGAGATGAGAACATTTGGCAGACTTGTTCTTCAGCTAATTTCTTTGAAAGTGATTACGTGATATGCTGTATTCAGCTTCATTTTTAAAACTTATGTTTATACTGGCTTTACACTCTAAATGCCTTAACGTATTTCGTTAAAACTTAAAGTCAATCAAGAATTCCACACAAGAGTCAAATTACTTTTTACATAATCATGTAAGATGAATCATTTACAGAGTCAGAAAAAAACATTTCTCCAGTATATATTTAAAACTGCTGGAGAGAGTATTAACATTCGGGTCAGAGAAAAGATAAAAACATGCACAGATGTCCTCATGCCATGTGAACGGTAGAATCTTCCAGAAACACTCCCAAAGCTTCTTAAACCATGCCCTCTCTTCTGTCTTTCCAACTCTGGTCTTTTTTTTTTTTTTTTTTTTTAAGGTTTACTTATTTTTGAGAGAGAGAGAAAGAGAGAGAGCGAATGGAAGAGGGAGAGAGACAGAGAGACACAGAATCCGAAGCAGACTCCAGGCTCTGAGCTGTCAGCACAGAGCCGGATGTGGGGCTGGAACCCATGGACCATGATATCATGACCTGAGCTGAAGCTGGATGCTCAACTGACTGAGCCACCCAGGTGCCCCCCCCCCCAACTCTGGTCTTTAATGTGTCTATTTTCTCTCTGTGTTTCTCTTATTCTACATGCTTTTTCTTCTCCTTATTCATCCTCCTTTCTTTTCCTATCTTCAAACACTTCCCTTTCTATGCCCATCAACTGGCCCTAACTGAATAGTTTTTTGTTTAACATATTTACTGAACATAACTTTCTGTTCCATAAAATTTCTCTTTAAAGTAAAACTGTGGGGGTGGCCTGGCTGGCTCAGTCAGTAAAGCAGGTGACTCTTGATCTTGGGATCTGAAGTTCAAGCCCCACACTGAGAGTAGAGCTTACTTAAAAAATAAAGTAAAACTGTGGAATGACTTAGCATTCTCTCCAAAACAAAATGAGAACCAAACTACTTTTAACCCCTAAGGCCTTTAGGTTTTCATTTCAATGGCTACCCCAGAGATTTCATTTTCTCTGACCCGAATGTAAGACTCTGACTTACCAGAGTCTAATATAAATTAGTATTAGTATCTTTACCATTTCCTAGACAATCAAGAATTTCAGAACACATTAGCTCTATGCTTCCTCTCCCACTTTTGCTGTTGCTGCATTTAATTCCTGCATATATTTTAAATCTCAAAAGATGCTATTATTTTGTATCATCAGTATCTGTTTAGTTACCCACATATTTACCCTTTGCAATGCTCTTCATTTCCTCCTGCTTCCATTTGGGAAAGTATCATTTTCTTTCTGCCTCAAAGAATTCCCTTTGGTATTCCCTTTACTATGGGTCTGCAGGTGAATTCCCTCAAATTATGCTCATCTGAAATGTATTTTGCCTTTATTTTTGAAGGATATTTTTGTCGGGTACAAAATTATAGGCTGAACAGATGTTACAAAATTACATCACAAAATTTTACAATTTTGAAAAATATTATAAAATATTACAAAGTATTACAAAATTATAGGTTGAACAGGGGGCGCCTGGGTGGCTCAGTCAGGTAAGTGTCCGACTTCAGCTCAGGTCATGATCTCACAGCTCATGGGTTGGAGCCCCGCGTCGGGCTGTGTGCTGACAGCTCAGAGCCTAGAGCCTGGAGCCTGCTTCAGATTCTGTGTCTGCCTCTCTCTCTGTCCCTCCCCTGTTCATGCTGTCTCTCTCAAAAATAAACATTAAAAAAATTTTTTTTAATTATAGGTGGAACAGAATATTATTCTACTGTGTCCTTGCTTTGTTCAGAAAATTAGCTTATTGTTCCTTTGAAGACAGTATCTCCTGACTACTTTTAAGATTTTTTCTCAACACTTTCTCCCATTTCTGTGCAAACAGATGCAGTCCACTCCATTACAGGAAAGCCTGAAGCAAAGGGAACCAGTTTTAAGCAGTTGTTCAATGATGTACCTAGGAATGATTTTCCTACATTTATTCTGCTTGAGGTTCATAAGCTTTGAATCTATGGTTTGATGTGTTTATCAGACTTGGAAAACTGTCTGCCATTGTCTCTTCAAATACTGCTACTTCCCCAATTCCCTGTCTCCTTCCTTCTGGACCTGCACAGTGCCCCAGACTTAGGATCATCAGTGGTCTTATGTTCAAAATAACATCCATGCTCACAGGACGCAATTGGTAGTAATCTAATACCAGTTTTAGTTTTTTAGAAAGAATTAGGACTAGAAACAGCCTATCAGTATGGTAGAAACAAACACATCTTCATCAGGAGTTAAAATATCTAATCCCTGCTTCCCAGAGCCCATATCACACAGACAGAAGAGGTTGTGGGGGATGACACTCACATGAATGGATAAAATCTACTCCAGCATTTGTAAGCCTCAAACAGTAACCACATCAAATAACTGTCCCCTCATGCAGCTTCTAAGCCTCCCACAGGGGGTGCATTGAATTAGAAGAGACATCATAAAGGGGAGCTGGAGTATCTTTTTCTACACAAGTTTAATACTGGTGAAACAGTGAGGTAGTAATACAGTTCTTTGGAGTATTACATGTCCCTTCAGAGTCCTCCCAGTCCACATGTAATTCAACAATCACAGGTCATTTTCAAAGTAAACACTGGTGTGTGGTAACAGAACTGAGAAATCACATCTTGGTATCTTGGTATATGTTAAAAGAAACTACATTAAAACAAGGTAGGAGCACTTGGGTGGCTCAACTGGTTCACTGTCCAACTCTTGATTTCAGCTCAGGTCATGATCACACAGTTTGTGAGTTTGAGCCCCACATCGGGTTCTGTGCTGACAGCTGGGAGCCTGGAGCCTGCTTTGGTTTCTTTGTCTCCCTCTCTCTCTGCCCCTCCCCCACCTCACATTCTGTCTCTCTCCCCTTCAAAAATAAATAAACATTTAAAAAAATAAATTAAAAAAAAGAAGAAGAAAGTACGTCTGAGGTCACCTTTCTACAAGGGGGAAGAAAACCTTAAGCCTACAATGACTTTTTTCTCTACAGGTTCCATTAACACGTTAGACTTTTCACTGTTATTTCTGTAGGTCTCTTTCACTTTCTATCACTTTGTCTCCCTATGGTTCAGTCTGGATGTTTCTTCTGACTTTTCTTCCAGTTCACAATTCTCTCTGCAACACAATCTAATTTGCTTTAAAGCATCCATGGAGTCCTAACTCAATTATTATATTTTCCAGTTACAGAATTCGCTATTTTTATAGATTCTAGATCTCTGCTAAAATTCTCCATCTTTAACATATAAGTTATTTTAAAGTCCATGTCTGATAACTTTAATATCTGAATCACCCATGAGTCTGTTCCTGTTATCTTGGCCTTGTCTCCTAGAATGTTGAACACCGTACATGAAAAAACTGTACAAGCTCCAGATGATTTTATTTCTGCCAAAGAATAAAGATAGGAAGGAGATCATCTTAATAAGTGTGAAATTAAGCTGATTCTAAAAAGGATTTCGGTCCTCAGAGGGCTGCAACCAGAAACCCAACTGTTTACGAGGGGCTCTCCTTCTTGATAAGTTGTCAACTGCCTTCTCACCAAGACTCAAGTTCTGCTCATCTTTTCTGCCTTTTAGCCACTGCTATCTGTTTGGCTTTTCACATGTACCATAATTACAAATTAGCAAATGACCAAGAGAAAAGCCAAAGTATCAGACTCACTCCAATACCTTTTTCTTCTCACTGGGACACTGACCACCCAAGTCTTGGCTGACTTCAAACAGATTTTTTTCATTTCCTCCAAATTTTCTAATTGTTCTTGACTAGAAGGTTGATTTGATACAAGTTTAAAGTCACAGCAGGTGTGGAAGTTAATCACATTAGAAAAAATGTTCATGCACTAATAGAATATTGAAGTTAAAAAGAACTTTATAAATTATTTATGCCAACCTTCCATTCAAAATAGGAATTTTGTGGCAACAATTTTGATAGCTAACCATACAGGATCTAAGTAAATGTGTCAATGACAGAAATCTAACCGATCTGGGGACGTGTGGGTGGCTCAGTCGGTTGAGTGCCTGACTTCAGCTCAGGTCATGAACTGGCACTTTGTGGGTTCAAGTCCCACATCAGGCTCTGTGCTGACAACTCAGAGCCTGGAGCCTGCCTCGGATTCTGTGTCTCCCTCTTTCTCTACCTATCCCCCGCTTGTGCTTTCTCTCTCAAAAATAAACATTAAGAAAAAAATTAAAAAAAAAAAGAAACCTAACTGATTTAGAGTATAAGTTGTACCATTCCTAAACAAGCTCCTTGATAGAAAGATCCTCATTATTCTGGATTATAATTTGCCTCTTAAAATATTCACCCAATAGTACTAGCTATATCCTTCAAAACATCACTGAACATGGTGACTCCTTTTGCTAGATGATGGTACTTCAGCTATTCAAAAACATCTATCACACTGAAAATACATTTTCTATAGTATAAAAAATGTTTCCTTTACTGTATTTCACATGGCATTCTTTTGGGGCTTCCTAATTATAAGGGTCATTCTCTGAAATATGATTGGCTAAGTTTTGCATATTGTAGTGCCAAAAAATGAATTCAATATTCAAAATTTAAATTAATCCCAAGTACAGAACTACACTACCTCTAAAACTACCAGCTAATATGGTCTCTATACATCTATTTTCCATGTGGTAACAATTTTTACATTTAAAGCATTCAAAACATATACTTCCTCAGCTTATAGTCAGCTAAACTCCAACATTTCAAGAACGAGTGTCAAACTGTTCTAGTCTTTTATGCACTTCTTCCTTGTTTGTAACTTAAGTGCTAGATTTTACACTTGCCCCTATTCAATTTCACCTTCTTGGTTTTTGCACAGCAGTCTAAGTGTTAATATAAATTTAAATTCTGCTTTTGTAATTTGTCTATTAATCGCCTCATCTAGCTTTGTACCATCCCAAATAGGAAATATTACTAATTAAATAGAGTCAAGGTCCAAGATTTCCCCTTAGGATGACACCTGGTTTCTTTGGGAATAGTTATTCAGCAGCAATAAACCACACACAGCACATTTCTTCATCTTATCCACAAAGTTACTGTAAGACACAAAGTCAAATTCTTGCTGAAATCAAGTTTACAACATATGGTATAACTGTTACACTGTCTAACGGTGAGTTAGTAGAGCACTAGGTAGAAGCTGATATCAATCTGAGTAAAAGGTGGATTCATCATATATTTGACTTAGAATTCAAATGTGAGACAAGATTCATTTAGGTAAATTCCCAATGAATATTTCCCACTTTGTTTTAAATTAGTAAATCAGCTGTAGCAGCATCATTGCCACATTTTTAATACTGGTAAAAATATTCTGCGTAAAATCCAAAATGACTAAGCACAGCAAATGCTAAATACATATCAGTTGTATTAACTCATTAACTAAGCCTGGGAGAAGTGAAGTATGGAATACCATATAGTGCCAAACTATATTCAAACACCTTTAAAAAGAAAATGAAATTAACTGATATTTATAGTATTTATCAAGTAAAATAAGAATTTGGAAAAAAATTATGATATATTCAAATTTTTTAATTCCATGATTTTCAATTATGACAGCTAGATAAACTACCTTATAACTAATTCATAATTTAGGAGTTAAGAGACGTTAAATGTGAACATATATTTAATACTACTGATCATGTATTTAATACTACATAAGACTGTATAAATAATATGAAGAAAATTTTCTGAAAAGAAGTATCTTAGTAAGTTAATACATGGGCATTCAGACTGAGACATGTTTATTGCAAGATTTGACCATTTTCCTTAACCATATAAAAGGTTGTTTAAAAAAAAAAAAAAAAAACCTAATGGCAGGTTTACAAAGATTACCACTTTAAAAATAAAGGCACCACCTAAAAAAATACGGTAAAATTTATCAGAGGCAAACATGGTTAAACCTAAGACAGCACTTAAGCAAGAATACTGTTCCCTTGAAGGGGTGAAAAAGGTTTCTATTATTAGCAGAGATAAGAGCTGCCTGAAATTCTTTCCTTAATACACTATACTAAAAATAAAATGGCTCACTACATTTCAAAATAAACACATTGCTTTGTATATGCATTTCAGCCATTTAACAGATAAAAATCCATTCAACCTGATTCAAGGTGCTCTTATGTTTTTATCTGATACATATACTAGGTAGATTTGCTCTACTTATAACACACTGAGTATTTTAAGAATCTTGTGCTACCCACTTACTCGTTATCTCTTAAAGGATTTGAGATTAGATCTTCTGCTAGGTCAAATTAAATTATCAGCCTGACTTAAAAAAATTACTTTCTCTATGAAATATTTTCCCTATCATCAAGGAAAGTACAAGAATCCCAGAAGAATAAATGGGTGTCACCATTACAACTACCAAATGTTTTAAGGAAAACTAACATGGATGACAAGATAAATTAATATTGTGGCATGTTTTTACCAAAACAAACAAACAAACAAAGAAACACTATAAGCAGTGCTGTGTCAGCATGGGAGAGGGATAAAGTCCACAGAACTGAAGTAATTACTTCAGTCTATGATCAAACTTCCAAAATCCTCTCTAAAGTTACACACATATACTAAGAGAAAGTTTGGTACAAAGACATTTTGAACACAAAGTGCATTTTCTGTAGTTTAAAAAAATGAACTGTATTAATTTTGGTTCTACTCTAAGTAGAGCCTTAAAAATGACCCTTTATAAATAAAAAATGCCAGCTGCTGCTCACATTCTTTTCCTTCTCCTAACTTCTGCCTCCTTTTCTCAAGAGATCTGTGATTGCAGCCACAGGATCTGGAATATAAGTCAGTTACACGTTCACACCTATGCACAGGGAGTAGTGTATAGGAGAGGGTGATAGTGAGCAGTATCTAGAGACTCAGAGTTTTCTGAACACATCAGAAAAAAATATCAGAAGAGAGCTGGGAAACACTAAACAGAAGATCGTAAAGTCTTCCTCCCCCTCATTAAATAAACTTCTGGTCTCAGAACCAGATCACAGGCTATTCTCAGAATTCAACTAATTATGGGGTTTATATACATAAGACCTACTTACATAAAATTACATAAGAGTTAAGGACTTATGAGGGTCTCTTCACCTACATTTTTTCATGTTCTTCTCACAACAATGTAAGAGAACATGTGGTATTATTCCCTTTTTTTACAGATCAAGTGACTTTAGTTTAAGGCCACTCAGCGGGCATACAACATAGCAAACGTTCCACCCCAGGTCTTCCAAATCCAATGGTGTTTGTACTATATACCATGTTGCCTTTGTGCACTTACTTTGAACCTATCCACCATTTTTAACATTGTTTCTTAAGGGAAAAAACCTCTTCTGAGAGTCCCATGAACTGATTACACAAAAGGAACAAAATCCATTCAGAAATTAAGGACCAAATTATCAATGCTGAAATCATCTACGCCATACAGAAGTCAGGGGGAAAAAAAAGTCTAAATACCACATCATTTATCCAATTTTTGAGAGATACCACTGAATTGATTTTGATTCAAACACTAACCTTCTAAAAAAATTTTTTTAACATTTATTTATTTTTGAGAGAGAGACAGAGAGAGCAGGGGAGGGGCAGAGAGAGAGAGGGAGACACAGAATCCCAACCAGGCTCCACGCTGTCAACACAGAGTCAGACGTGGGGCTCGAACTCACAAACCATGAGATCATGACCTGAGCCGAGGTTGGACGTTTTAACTGACTTGAGCCACCCAGGAGCCCCTAAACACTAACCTTCTAGTACTTGAGTAGAAATATATCTTTATTATTTGGAACTACTGTTTAACACTTGCTTAGAATCTGAATAATTTTAAAAGTAAAATCAGTTCAGCTAGTAAGTTATATGAACATCCACTATTACTTGCCTTTTTCTTATTTTAGTCATTTTTCATGTTTGTGGGGGAAAAAATTACATGACTTACCCAAAAACAACTGCATTTCAATAAAAAAAAATTAGTAATTATCACATAACACAAACAAGTTAGTCATTTAGAACTTCCTTCAATGTAGGCATCCAAAAACCAGGGGCAAATTGTTACAGCTCTGTCTCCAGTCTCTATCAGAACTGAAAGCATATTTGAACACAGCAAACACTTACTAACACTTCACAGAGAGTGCAGAATTGATTCACAACACCCATGCACCCAGACATCTTCACAACACTGCCACTTTATCATTCTTAAAGCCATTTTATGTACCTCATTTAGTCCTCATAAAAATTCTAGAAGGCAGTAGGCCGAATGCTGTTATTGCCATTTTACAAAGGAGGAAACAGGCTCAAAGAAGGTTACTAGTTTTCCCAAAGCCATATAACTAGTGGTAAAATGGAATTAAAATCCAGGGCTAAAGACTTCTTAGACCTATGTTCCTTCTAGGACATCAAATCGTTTTTGTAAGTTCTCTTTACTTTGGTTACTAAAGGTTACTGGTAATCTTTAGTCAGGGTTACTTTCATAATAAGAAAAAACTGAAATACCTGGTATTTACAAGAAATTTGGTTTAAAACTGTCAGAATCCAGCATATTCATCCATATAAGGAATGGATTAAGGCATTAAAGTTAGGAATATGAAAAAATAAATTTTAATCATGCATATGATGGATTTTCAAAGAACAATTTTATTCTAAATGCGAACTAAAATGAAACATCAATCTTTTTTAATATTAATACTCAATGAATACCCACAGATATGTGAAATTACATTCTTGTAGATTTAAAACTCAAAACAACACACTATGCATCTTGACTTTACACTGCATGGAACACAGACTCTGGAGTCAGAAAATCTGGCTTATGATTGCCAATTCTGCCACTTACCTAGCACTGTGACCTTGAGCAAGTCACTTAAGGTATAGGATTCTCAATTTCATCATTTGTAAAATGGAGATAATAACAAACTCAAGATTATTCTGGGGAATAAATAAAATCAAATGGATTTTATAGTACTTAAAATATTAAAAAACTGAGTCTAGTTGTGGTTTTTTTTTTTAATGTTTATATTTGAGAGAGAGAGAGAGAGAGAGAGAGAGAGAGAGAGATACTGACAGACAAGAGCTTGAGCAGGGGAGGGACAGAGACAGGGAGACAAAATCTGAAGCAGGCTCCTGGCTTCGAGCTTCAAGCTGTCAGCACAGAGCCCAGGATGGGGCTCAAACTCATGAGCAGTGAGATAATGACCTGAGCTGGTCAGAGGCTTAACCAACTGAACCACCCAGATGCCCCTTGAGTTGTAGCTTTTATCACTAAATTGTTACAGATGTGTTTCCCTTTTCTTTTGTTCTCCATTACATCTACATTTCTGCTCTGGTCTTCAGTAACTCAAATTTCCATTAATCGAGAAGGAACAATTAAAAATACCCATTTGGAGGAATTAAATCTTTTTAAAAATCAGTTTAAAGTTGGAAAGGATCCAACAGATTACATGTTCCAGCGCTCTCCTTTAGGAGAAAAAGAAAACAAGGCCCAGGAAGTCAAAAACAATCCCAGCACGGGCCAGTATGCCACAGGTACAACATTCTGGTCCACCAACTGACCAGGTAGTTGTCCAATATTCAACTTATCATTTAGAACTCGTTATATTTCAAAAAATGTAACACTGCTTGTTTTTAAAAATGTAATAAAAAGCAGCACCTGGGGAGCTCACTTAAGCCTCGGACTCTTGATCTCAGCTCAGGTTTCGATCTCAGGGTCGTGGGTTCAAGCTCCACACTGGGCATGAAGCCTACTTAAAAAATGTAATAAAAATTCCATCTGCTTATCTTTCCTGTTAAGTGAGGAAACAGTAAATAAATAAGTGGGGAATTAGTACAATTTCTTGAAAGCCAAGTCTGTGGGCCATTCACAGAACTATCTGAAAAACAGAGAAGGTAATTCCTTGGTGAAACTTCTAGCTAGAAAAAGGCTAATGTGATTGCAAAGTATCCAGTGGTGTCTTCTGACAAAGAGTAAATATTTCATAAACCAAATCTATCAGTACTCACCTTGAAAACGCAGGCTGCTTTTCGAATAAATAATTAGCATTGTATTACATATATTCTTGAATCAGTCTTTGTATAACACAAACAACAAATCTATTCTTGTATTTCTATCATCTTTACTATTGAGATAAGAGCTGAACAAGTCCCAATCCAAGAGATCTTAAACAGTTCTCAAGCAGTTCTACCCTACCCTGGAAAGAATATGAACTAAATCAATGTGGAGAAAAAATTTAAGTAGATAAAAAGCATTACTTTTAAGTTCTGTCAGCCTACATCACTTGTTTCCATAGCACTTCTCTGGTAATCTAACAAAACAATGGAGAAAATCAGTTTAGAACTTTTTAAATAAACCTTTCATTATTTAACAGCAAAAAGAAAAGTTCTTTACACTTTTAAAAAATGACTTGAAACAAGTGCTATCAAATGAAAATTATGCCACTTTCAATTTTTGCTTATTGTACCTAACGTTGGCCTGTAAGTTGATACACCAAGTTAAATCTTAAAAATCTGTAATTAGCCTAACAGTTAAAGAGAAAAGGCACACACCAAAATAATGCTACTTACTCTTCCATTTCCATGTTTTTAAAACCATATAAAACCAAATCACCAGGGCGCCTGAATGGCTCAGTCAGTTAAGTGTCCAACTCTTAATTTGGGCTCAGGTCATGATTTCACAGTTACTGAGGTGAACCCCACGTCGGGCTCTGTGCTGATGGCATGGAGCCTGCTTGAGATTCTCTACCTCTCTCTCTCTCTCTCTCAAATAAAAAACTTAAAAAAAAAAAAAACTAAATCATCTATCATTAAGTTATTTAGTAGAAATTAAATTTACAAGGTCTAAATCTATGTAACAATTAAAAATATGTTTTCAATACATTTCAATTGTACTGGAACAACTGGGTATTCATTCAAAAAGCTGATCTTAGAACCTCCTCTTATACTCAAAAATTAACTCAAAATGGGTCATACACTTAAATGTGAGGGCTAAAACAAAATATTTAGAAGACAACATAAGAGAAAATCCTTGAGATCTAAAGTAAAGATTTCTTGGATATAGCATCAAAAGGTCCATAAAAACAAGAATCAATAAATTGGACCTCATGAAAATTCAAAACTTTTAAACTTCAAAAGACACCGTTAAGAAAATGAAAAGTCAAACAGATTAGGAGAAAATATTTACAAACTGCATCCAATAAGAGACTTGGACCCAAAATTTGTAAAGAATTCTTATAATTCAGCTCATGAGATGAGCAAAAGATATGAAGAGATAGCTCACCCAAGACAATAAATATATGGCTAATAAGTATCTGAAGATAGTATCATTAATCATTAACAAATGCAAATTAAAGCCACAATGGACACCATTTCCACCCATCAAAACGCCTTTCAAACACACAACAACAAATGTTAGTAAGGATGTAGAGAAAGGGGAACCTTCATACATTGTGGGTAGGATAGTAAAATGGTACAACCACTTTTGAAAAGTTTGCAGTTTTTCAAAAAGCTAAACATACAAACTATGATATGTCCCAACAATTCTTCTCCTAGGTACCTGACCAAGATATATGAAAACATGTGCCCAAAGATTTGCATCCAAATATTTGTGGTAGCATTATTCGTAAATTTTTTTTTAACATTTTTATCTTTGAGAGAGAGAGACAGACAGAGCGCAAACAGGGGAGGGGCAGAGAGAGAGGGAGACACAGAATCCAAAGCAGGCTCCAGGCTCTGAGCTGTCAGCACAGAGCCTGACGTGGGGCTCAAACTCACAGACCGTGAGATCATGACCTGAGCCGAAGTCGGACGCTTAACTGACCGAGTCACCGAGGCATCCCTGTGGTAGCATTATTGTAATAGCCCCAAACTGAAAACAGTGTCCATCAACTGGTCAATGTACAGGCAGAAAGTGGCATGTCCACACAATGGAACATTATTTAGCAATAAAAAGGAATAAACTATTGACACGTTACCTCATGCATAAGCCTAAACACATCGTTAAAGGAAATATGAAAGACTCCATATTGAATGATCCTATTTATCAGAAGTGTCCAGAGAAATAAAGTTTATTCAGACAGAAAACAGATTAGGGGTTTCCTGAGGCTGCTGGTGGGAACAAAGATGAACTGTAAATGAACATGAGGGATCTTACTGTGGTGATAAAAATGTTTTAAAGTTGATGTTGGTTCCATCTATGATGATGGCTGCATCATCAATAAAGTTACTAAAAATTAATGAATCATATATTTGAAATGGGTGAATTTTATGATACGTAGACATGCCTCGATAAAGGTGTATTTTTCTTTTTAAAAAATACATTTTTAAATGTTTATTTTTGAGAGAGAGAGAGTGGGGGAGGGGGAGAGGGAGGCAGAGGATCCCAAGCAGGCTCCACGATGACAGCAGAGAGCCTCATGTGGGCTTTGAACTCACAAACTGTGAGACCATGACCTGAGCTGGACACTGAACTGACTGAGCCACCCAGACGCCCCCAAAAATACAAGTTTTTAAAAATACGTGTACTTTTGTTTGTTGTCCCCTGAAGAATTAAATAAGACTGACTACAACAATTTCTACCATTTTTATTGAGCAACTGTACTACTTCTAATCCGGGATGGGAAATCACAGTCTAACTTTAGAGAGGCTCCAACATGGTGTTAAAAACACTCCTCCGACTGTTCATTAGACTGGGCCCTCCAGGAAAAGGATTTCTCATAAATCAGCGTACCTTCCACTGGTTTATATTTTAAGAAGCCAGTGCCTGGAAGCTGCTCAAGAGTATATACAAAAGAGATTTAAGTCGTCCTTTGACAATGGGCCAGTTGATCTGATGGGTGTTTTCATCTACATTCAAATTATGTAAGAATTCAAAGCGACAAACATTTTAACACAGTTTGAAAGGATGCAGGGTAAGTTATATAACTTTGAGGGTATACATGCCCAGATGGCAGAGGCACAGCTTGCTTGAGTAAATGGATCATGTCATGACACGGTAGCCCTCAGTAATGACACTGAATGGCAAGCAACCTTACAGGCATGAATCTAATGCTTGGATCTTCCTATATTCATCCTAAATATATCCTCTTGGCTAGCCGCTCTAGGAAGCCTTTTATAATACCCCAGGACTTTATGGCGCACGTAGTACTTCAAAGATTTTTACAAACTTTTCAGGTCTTTACACAAATACCACCTTGTCTGTGAGACTTGGCCTGACCACCTTATTGAAAACTGCTAACCTCACAAAACTCACTCTCTCCTCCCTGATTCATTCTTCTCAGTAGCACTAAACAGACTACATATTTTACACATATATTCTGATCTTTTGTCTCCTCCTACTAGAACATAAGCTCCACAAAAGGAGAGATTTTATTTAATTTTTTTAACGTTTATTTATCATCCAGAGACAGAGAGACACAGAGCGTGAGCAGGGGAGGGGTAGAGAGAGGGGGAGACATAGAATCCAAAGTAGGCTCCAGGCTCTGAGCTGTCAGCACAGAGCCCCATGCGGGGCTCGAACTCACAGACCGCGATGCGAGATCATGACCTGAGCCGAAGTCGGTGGCTTAACCAACGGAGCCACCCAGGTGCCCCAAAGGAGAGATCTTAATGTGGCTGTGTTCCTTATTGTATCCCCACCGCCTAGAATGAAGTCTAGCACACAGCAGGTGCTCGGCAAGTGCCTTCCGAATAAAACAGTATCAGACACGTGCAATAAGATGATCTACGCCACGGGAATGAACAAGTTCCTTCTACCTATTTAACACCTTTGACTTGAGGCTTAAAATATGAAGTTTACAGGGAACTAAAGGCCTGAGAGTAAAATCTCAGACTGCCTACAGCAAAAGAAAAAAGCTGACGTTTGACTTGTAATTCTGGATTTACAACAATCCAACGGAAAGTATTTCTAATAAGCTGGCTCTAATTCTGAAGAGAGGACAGATTAATAAAACCCCATGTGACTCCTATTAACATCAAAAAAAAAAAAAAGGTTCAATGCTTAACTAGTAACAAGTAAAAAAATAAAATAAAATGACATTCAAAAGCAGCCTGTTTCTCTACACCGAAAATGGGATCCCATCACCAAGAAAACAGACCTCAGCTGGACAGGTCTTAGCAGTTCTGGCCTCCTGAGCCCGGTACGCTCCGAGGGCCAACACCAAGGAACCTTTAATCTGTCCCCATTCCAGAAGCCTTCCTAGACTTCTTTCCACACGCCAAGCACCCTTGAGATCCCCAGATCTAACCGAGCCCAGACCCGCTGCAGCGGCCTCCCTGCGTTCACGCCCCCACCTGCAGGCCCTGGGAACCTGCCCGAAAGCGTCCGCCCCACCAACCCGAGTCCCGGAGCACGAGCGTCGGACGGCAGGCACCTCCCGGCCTGGCCAGTGCTGGAAGACATTTTGCACCTCACCCTGCTTCTGCCAATTTCGGTGTGACCTTGGGCTCGTTCCCAAACCTCTAGGGGTCCCCGTTTTCCCACCTTCAAGGTGAGGACAACACCTGCGCCGAGTCGCCGCAAGGATGAAATGAGCTCACACGCGAAGCACCCAGCAAGGCACCTGAGGCGCTGGAAACTCGCTCACCGGCACCGGGTCTTACTCCCCGGCGCCGCCCACACCGACTCCGCTGCAAAGCACCCTGCCCCCCAGCCCGACCTCCGGCGTCACCCACCCGGGCACGGACCGCCGGTCACACCCCGGACCCACCGTAGTCCCCGCCGCCGCCCCCACGCCCGCCCTCGCGGGGCTCCCGGGCCCGCTCCACCTGCCGCCAGGCCCGCGCCCGCCCGCGGCCCTGGGCGCGCCGGGCTCCCGCCGCCCAGCCCGGCCTCCTGCGAGCGGACAGCCCCGCGCGGCGGCCTCCGGCGCGTACTCAACTCTTCACTTTGCCGAAGGTGCCGACGCCCAGCGTGTCACCCAGCACGTAGTGTCCGATCTTCACCCGCCCGTCGTGCTTCTGCTTCTCAGCCATCTTCGGCGCGCGCAGCCTCGCTCCGCCGCCGACGCCTCAGTGCGAGTGCGGCCGCCGCCGCGGGCTCCTCAGTGTGGCCGCCGCCTACCCACAGTGCAGCGGGCCCGCGGCGGGGGGGTGGGGGGAGGCCCGAGTCGCCGAGGGGCGCGGGGCGGGCGCGGCGCGCGGGAGGCG